>NC_134459.1:20144038-20445192 GCF_047948215.1 Lycorma delicatula
AGTACCGCTATGGGGGGAGAACTGCGCTTCGGGAGTGACGCACTCCAACTTGTACATATACTGAGCTCTCGCTGACATCTGAACTGCTACCGTTGTTGTCCGCCGATATTAAAATTAGGCATATATGTGTAGCAAGTTCTATTTCCCACAGAATTATAAAAATATGCATAGGTATCGAATTTTAAAGGAATTTTATGAGGAAGACTAATTCCACTAAATATTTAAGCCTAATTATAAATTCTGAATTAAGTTTGAAGCCTCACGTATTGGAATTAAGTAAAGAATTATTATTATACTCATATAAATTTAACAAGTAATGACATTATTGACATCAAAAATAGTTAATTCGTATATATAATGCACTTATTAAATCTAGACTTGAAATCTCGCTTAACAAGTTCGGAAATAATAAAAAAAGAATAATTAGAATTATGGATTTCAAAAGCAGTTTCAACCAATGTATTAAGGTTTTCAAAAAATTGAATATTTTACCCATAAAAAATCTATACATATACAAAGTATTAAGAGTATTTTTTAATATTTGTATAGATCATAAAATAAATAATGTGTACAATACAAGAAGTATGGATGCCAAAAATACAAAATCCCGGCTGTATTTAAAGAACTCTTTCGAAAATCATTAGTCTATTCGGGCCTAAAATTTATAACTTGTTAGATAATAGTATAAACCGTATAACTTTAAAAATATCTTCATTAAAGAGTTGAAGAAATGGGTTGCCACTATTCAGAACATTAGTGTTTTATTTTCTAAATTACAACGAATAAAATTAACATGGATCGAGTAAAATTCAGATAGCGTTTAAAATTTACAATACGATCAAGGTTTTCTACTACTATTGATAAATTGAAGCACACACCGCCTTATACGTAACGATTAGTAATCCTTACATATAAGGCGATTAGTAAATATGGTAACGATATAGGTATTAGTAATATGGTAATATAGGTAACGGTTGCTAATATGAACTAGACTCGATGCGACAAACCTTAGATTAAATTTAGATTAGCTATATTTTAAGTCTCATTTACGTATTATTATCTTTGGCACTGGAACTTTTATGTTGCTGTAGGTATTCCAGAGAATCGAACTTTGTAAATCTATTTTTAAAATTATTATTGGAATAAATTTGATCGTTTTAATTCTGAATCAATAATCTTAATCCAGAAAAAAATGTTAAATTGTAGAAAATTGTTACTAAATTAAAAAAAGGGAAAAGAAAATGAATTAATTAAGTTAACGAAACTTTAGGAAAAATGTTGCCAAAGTAAAATATTGTTTTATAAGTTAAAATTATCTAATAAAGAAATGTAGCCGTGAAAAATTTTCTAGTTATCTCATAAATTATCAAAAAATAATACATCCAACTTGTAAAACGCGGATATGTGTATCTAATAAAATTTTGAAGAGAAGAAATCTGTCGTGCAGAAGATCCCAAGGTGCAAGTTGCAAGTGAAAATTGTTTTACAAATTATTTATTATTCACTCACCAGTACGCGGTCCCTTCAGGGTAGAAAATTGAATAGCAGAAACTTAGTTTTTAACGTAATCTAATTTATAGTTAAGAACAAATACTGTTCAATTTAATATAAAAAACTAGAATATAATTTGAAATAAATTTTAATAATCAGAGTGATTTTTCAAAACATCTACTTTGATACTTGAGTAACATTCAATTAACAAAATTAAATTAATCTCTTTTAAAATAACAATTGAATAAAAATACAGATATTAATAA
This sequence comes from Lycorma delicatula, assembly GCF_047948215.1. Lineage (NCBI taxonomy): Eukaryota > Metazoa > Arthropoda > Insecta > Hemiptera > Fulgoridae > Lycorma > Lycorma delicatula. Next base: position 20,145,796 of record NC_134459.1, read on the forward strand.
AAACAAAGTGCGCGTGTACACACACGCACACTGTGTACATATATTACAATCGGTTTTCCCCGCAATAAAAATTAGTTAAAGATTTTATTTATGCGAATATACTTCCCTGTCGTATAGCAGAGCAATAGCTCTAAAAGACTAACTTTACATACACACCGCATATTTGTATAAATATTTATACATATGTAAATACAATCTATATAAATTAAAATTTTATTGCCTCTAATAAAGCCTCTAATCTCTCTGTAAAATCGTCAACTAAGATTTATTAAGTGGAAATTACAATAAAAAAAAAAAAATCTGTTTAATAGCATTTCGTATAGCAGGTTTCCTGATATAAACTGCTACTCTGTTATAATTAATTATAGAAGAAGCCGCTGATTTTCTTATTTCCTGGTAAGTAAACCAGATAATAAATAAAAATTTAAAACTTATTATTAAAATGATAAAAAATTAATTTCTGTCTCATAAAAGCGATGTAAAAATCGTCCAATCCAACGAATTAATATTGTGAAATGAATTTTTTTTTTTTATAAAATAAATGAAATAAGCATTAAAACTGAAAGAAATGTAATCGCGTTGTCGACGATTCTTCGTTCTATTTAATCCCTTATCTTACGCACCATAGAATTCAACTGAAATCATCTTTCTCACACCTTCTCTCGCAACCACCTCGAACAATCTTTCTTTCTTCTTTTTCCTCTTTTACTCCCTCTTTTTTTTCCCTATTTACTTAAAAAAAAGTAGAAAAATTGTAACTTAATCATGTTTAATTTCTGCGGGTAAGGATATTATACAGTCTTCCATTACCAGAGTGATTTAAATTTCTTTCACTAACTCGTTAAACATTTTTTTTATTATTATACTTTTCATAGAATTTCTTAAATTACAATTTCATTTTTTTATTATTATTATTATTCTTAAATCTATAATTAATTAATGATTTTTAAGTTTTCCATCAGATTGTAATTTTCTACTACTACAAACTGTTTTTTAATAGAGAAACTTTTTTAAAAAAAATAAAAAAATCTCATCAATTCTTCTATAAGAAACTATTTGAAACACTAGTTTTTTTATTAACTTTGACCTAAACTGAGTTCAGAAGTTATTGCTTTTAATTGAGAGATAAAGCAAACTTTCAATATTAAATTTCTCGGGTTTTCGAATGATTTGAGTAACATTTTAATATGTTTATCTTTATTTGAAATAAAGTTCCATAATTAGTATTTGTTTTTAAGAATTGCAAGCTGTTAAAAATAAAATTAAAATTGTGTATAAAGCGGAATCAGAATGATTGTGCTGACACAATCATTCATGACTTAAGTCATCAATAATTGTAGACTTGATTTATGCCAAAAAATGTCTTACATATTAGGAATATTGTTAAGTGCTATTACCATGAACACTGGATATCATTGACAGATGATTATATTTTTACTATTTCTTCCAAATATTTGATTTGTATAAAAGGGTTCACTGAATATATTGTAGAAAATAATATTTTGAAAATTCAACTTAAGTTTAAAAATTTAACAGTGTACTAAGAAAGATACGATGCTGAACAGTAGTAAGAGAACGATCTCAGATAGAAAGGAATTTCTTAAAAAATACTGGAATAGAAAGGAATTTCTTAAAGGAATATTGAGTAAAAAGTACATAGCTAAGTATCTATAGCGTAGCCGTAAATAGATAAACTGGAAAAGGTGGTCAGTATTACGTTCTATATCGCATCAGTACTTCAAACTGTAGAAATATGACTGGCGTCAAAATCGTCCCTCTACCGTACCTTACGAAAAATCATTTTATTTACGTCGTTTGGTTGTAACTGTCATAAATTCGAAAACGGATGAAATGTCAAAAAGTCTCGGTAAAATATGTGTATATATTTAGTTGGGTTGTAAGATGGTCTCAATATTATACACCATAACTACGTGGTCATTTTTATTGTATGTTATTACCTTATTTCAATGCGGGAAGAAAGATATTTGACTTCAGGTGGGTGTATATCGCAAATGTATTACAAATGGTGTATTACAAATGGAAGCCATATCGAACCAAAGTAAGTATTGAGTGACAAATTTTATGTGTTTTTCTATGAAATGAGACCTCTACCGAATCCGAAAGTTATCTCAATAAATTATTATATGCTTTTAAAGTTGTGAAGGCCTTCAAATTTAAAATAAATAAATTAATATAAAACATTGATATTAAAAGATAATAAAGTATTGTCACGAATAGATAAGCTTCTAGTAACGGTAAGAAAGAGAGAGAAAATAAAGAATGTTAATTCGACAAATATATTTTATAAACAAAACCAGAAACAAGAACGTATGGAGAACGATGGAAAAAATTTCTAAATTGGTGTAGAAGGTTTTCTGACAGTATATGTTTTGAAACTAATATCGTGTGTTGTAATGTCAGGACAAGCCTCACGTAGGGGTATAAATGCTATTGAGGACCAGCGGGTTGGAGGGTGCGTGCAATAACATTCGGAGTGTGATAACATTTAAGTGTGATAACATTCGAGCCTGCAACTAAAAATGCGTCGCGAGTACTTAACGTTTTGCGAAATCCTCTGTTCTGCAATTATGTAGGAAAAACTGTTTGGAGAGTTCGTTGTGATCAAGAACCAAGGTGTCATTATTCATTGATAAAAGTATAAACTAATTTCTTTCGTAAATAGTAAACGTTAGTACTAATTTACGTTTCTTAAATCAGCAGTAAAACTTATACAAAGTTTTATTACAAATTTTTCTTTTTCGTCTAGATAACGCTATAGCAGAGCTGTAACTCTGCTATAGAGGGAGATGGACGACGCCAGGGTGCCTGTATTGTAGACGATGCATAGTATCCCTTCCTACGGTGACCAAGATGGGCTCCGAATAGACCGTTTGGGGGAGAGATCTCCCCGGAGGAAATTATGAGCATTATGCTTAGCTCCATTGACGGTTGGAGTCGTTGTTGTAGCTGGTTTCAGGAAGTACTGTCCAAGAAAATGGAAGAAGAGGAACCAAGGTAGGGTGGTGTTTAGTCCGAGGGTAGTGGCGGAGGGCCAGCCCTCGGAGGTGGGTAGCGGGATCTTGCAGATCGTTACTGCTGGATGCCCTCGGGGGACGCTTGAAGCAGCTGCTTGAGGACGACACAGGTAGAACCCTAGACAGTCGTGGGGATGATGTGTGCCAGCTAAGGCGATCCCATCCCCATGCTGTGTGAGGGGGAGGGTTTTTAGTGGGTCCCTGCTTTGACTGGAAACCCCCACATACGCAGCAGTACGGGCTGCTGGGCGTCTGGTTGCAGATTTTCCCTCCTCCGACGTAAAAATAAAAGAGCTGTAGAAGGGAAAGTATTGTAATTGCTTCAATTTGGGCATATGGTATTTTCACCGGATTTTGACATTTTGACACCTAAGGAACCCAAAAACCGGATGTAAATTTTCCAGATGTTAATGTTCGTATGTACGGGTGTGTGTTTGATATTGGCCTCTAGCTCCAGAAATACTGGACCGACTTTGACCAAACTTGGTCAGATTACGTCTGTGTATGGGTCATTCATGCCATTAAATTTTCAACTTAAAAGGTCAACGGGGTGAGGCTGTAGAGCAAGGTCATCCTCAGCATCACGAGATTTCACCTAATTACGGTATTTCTCTTTGCAACATTTGTTAACGATTAAAGAATAACAATATTTGCAAAAAAAAAACATTTTTGCAAACTCTCACTCCCAACTCAAATATTCTGTACAATCGAAATTTTTTTATGTAAGTGGTGAAATTACATTAGTTAGTGCCGATCGTCGCCGCCAGTACCGCCACATCCGCGCGATTTCAATTACGGTATGAACGCGGTCGCTATATTTAGAATCATTTAATCATTAAACGAAAAAATACTGTATTTAAATAAAATAATAACTATCTTAAATTAAGTTGTGTGTGTAAGCAGTACATCAGAAACAATAAAAAATTGTTAGTTTTTGTAATTGTAATAAAAAAATGTCATTATAGAATTCAGAAATATTGTTTGTAACACTTATTTTATAAATAGTAAGATACTAAAGAGTAAAGAAATTAGATTTATTGGTAAGATTTTTATCTCTCTTTAATATCCTTTGTCAGACCGAAAACACGCGACAACATTATTAATATTTTAACTGATTGTTTAACATTCGAAATATGACCCTATTTTAAAATAAAGTTAAAACGATAAACCCTTTCGTTTTATAAATAAACAAGTTAAATTTAAACACGTTAATGTATTTTTATTAAAAGAAAATTTAAATTATGTGATTAAAAGTATTTCTTCCCACGAAAATAGAAAAGGATGGAAATACAGCCTATTTATATTAAAATTATTGATTTGTTATGAAATTAATATTCACTTAGCCTACGCAGAATACTCGAGACCTCTTTTATCATTGTTTATTTTTAATATTATAAATAGGTTATTTATAAAAATTTATCATAAAATAAGGAAAATTTATTTCCTTCAGATAATAATATTGATCTAAAATGTACATAGTAATTAAATTTTTTCTGTATAAAAAAAATCTAGATGTAAGGTTCAGAGGATCCGAAATTTTAATATAAACAAAATGTATGAAATAATTGAGATTTTTTTTTTCTTCAATAAGTTGCCTATATGTAGATTTTAGAGAGCTTTTCTCCAATCTAATTTCCTAATCGTTTGATATTTTATTAATAAAAAGTTTTTATTACTATAATTTTTTAAATTTCTTTAAAAATTTAATAAAGATTATAATTTACCCTCTGAGAAGTCAATAATTTTGGCTTATGAAAATACGTAATTACTCCACATTCCTGAATGATATAAAAATGCCTTTGGGCAAATAAGAGTTGGAAGATTATAAAATTATTCACTGGGATGACTTACTAATAACCTTATAACGTCGAGTTGATATTTTTAACTACTGTGGATTTTACAACAAATAAAAAGAAATTTACAAGACTATGCAAAGGAATGCATAACTCTATTTTAACTGTTACTTAGGGTGTACTGAAATTAAGGGAATATTTGATGCAGGATTAAAAGATTGAAGTATGGAGCATGAAAAGTAAGTTAAGATAAAAAATACAATAGTAGTAGTAACTTGAAATTTAAAAGATGAAATTCTTGAAATAGTAAAAAATATTTTTTAAATATTGGAGTAGTGTGATGGTAGAGGACGGAAGGATCGATACAAATATATGAAGAAGAGTTCAAAATGCACAATAAAGTACCAGTGAAGTATAAAAGGCAATATAGTTTAGGACTTTCCCGTCACGCGGCTATAGCGGTGTTTAAATCGCGCGCGCATACCGTATTTAATTCGCCCGGGTTTTGCGGTACTTGCGGCGACAGACGGCACTAACTAAACTAATGTAATTTCACAACTTACATAGAACAAATTTCGCTTCTACGGTCGGAAGACTGTGTAGCCGCGAGGCTTAACGCACCAGGTACGGAGTCAACCGGGCGATCGGAGTTCTAGACCCAGGCAGACTGAGTTTCACTTTACCGCTCACCTGTGACGTCACAACATAGCGGTCGACTACAACAGCAATTTTTTGTGGTGGGAGTGCGATTTTGCAAAAAAAAAACGTTTTTTTTAAATATATTGTTATTTTTTAATTGTTAACAAATCTGCCTAAGAAAAATATGACGTTAATCAGGCGAAATTTCGAGATACTGTGGGTCACCTTGCTTTATAGCCTCAACCCTTGACCTTTTAAGTTGAAAATTTAATGGCATGAATATTTCATATATAGAAGTAGTCTGACCAAATTTGGTCAAAATCAGTGCAGTAGTTCGAAGATGTAAGGTGATTTTAAGGTTAACACTGAACACACACGAACATTAACATTCGGAAAATTTCCTTCAGGTATTAGGGGTCTTTAGGTGTCAAAATATCAAGATCCGGTGAAAATCGCTTATGGTTAAATTAGACCGATTACATTTTTTCCCTTCTACAGCTATAACGCTATCTAGATGGGAAAGTAAAAATTTCTATAAAATAAGACGTAATTGTTATAAAACCAACTATTACGATTATTACATATGGGATGTGAAAGGATAAGAAAGAAGTAAATCAAATACAAATATGGATACGAAATTTTTATAAACGTGATAAGAAAGTAAAGAGGAATTACGCAAGGAATATGAAGCTGAAAAAAATAAAAAAGCGTAGTGTGTCTGCGTGGAAAAATAGAGCAGTTTATCAACATATAGGAAGAAAAGCATCTAAAATTTGAACTGGAAATTAATCGGAAGAGACTAGCGGTAGACCGGGAAAAGATAATTGTAGTAAAATTAAATTGGAAATAATGAGCTGGAAGGATAGAACGAAATGGTGGTAAATAATTCATAGCTCCACCCAGGATATTCGATAACGTAAATACTTAATCTATAACGCTGATCTCCGTGGCAAAGTAGTAGCATCTCGGCTCTTCATCCGGGGGTTTCGTGTTCGAAACCCGGTAAGGTTAGTCATTTTTATACGCTACAATATTCCATTTTCATATTCCCATGTACAAGCTTCAAAGTTTCTGTGATGAAATAATTCATCCAAGAAAAAATAGATAAAGAACATTTTTATTAAATATCCAGTAGCAGAGGTCCTCCTCTATGAATCATGAGACCTTGCCGTTGGTGAGGGGGCTTGAGTGCTCAGGGATACAGAGTAGCTGGACCGAAGGTGCAACCATATCGGAGAGGTATCTGTTGAGAGCCAGACTAAGGAATGATTCCTGAAAGAGGGCAGCAGCTCTTTCAGTAGTTGTTAGGGGCGTGAGTCAGGACGACTTAAACGGCCGTATCAACATCACTCAGTCCTCTGAGTACTGCGCAGCTGAAAGCAATGGAAAACTACAGCTGCTTTTTTTCCAAGAAAATGTGGCTCTCTGCATTTTCACATAGCAATAATGGAGGCGCCTTCCTTGGTAAAATATTCCGAAGGTAAAATAGTCCCCCGTTCGGATCTCCGGGTGGGGACTACTAAGGAAGGGGTCACCAGAAAATTAAAAAATAACATTCTACGAGTCGGAGCGTGGAATGTTAGAAGCTTGAAAAAGATTGGTAGGCTAGAAAATTTAAAAAGGGAAATGGGTAGGACAAATGTGGATATAGTAGGAATTAGTGAGGTTCGGTGGGAAGAGGAAGGCGACTTTTGGTCAGGTGATTTTAGAGTAATTAACTCAGCGTCAAATAATGGGCAGGCAGGAGTAGGTTTCGTGATGAACAAGAAGATAGGGAGGAGAGTGGAGTATTTCAAAACGCATAGAGATAGAATCATTGTAATAAGGATAAAATCAAAACCTAAACCGACAACGATTGTTAACGTCTATATGCCTACAAGCGCCCATGATGATGATGAGGTAGAGTGTGTATACGAAGAGATTGATGAAGCAATTAAACACGTAAAAGGAGATGAAAATTTAATAATAGTTGGAGATTGGAATGCAAGCATTGGAAAAGGCAAGGAAGGAAATATAGTGGGTGAATACGGGCTGGGCAAAAGGAATGAAAGAGGGGACCGACTTATAGAATTTTGCACGAAGTATAATTTAGTAATTGCCAACACCCAATTTAAAAATCATAATAGAAGAATATACACTTGGAAAAAGCCAGGCGATACTGCAAGGTATCAGATAGATTATATCATGGTTAAGCAAAGATTTAGAAATCAACTCGTTGACTGCAAAACTTACCCTGGAGCAGACATTGATAGCGACCATAATTTGGTGATAATGAAATGTAGATTGGGGTTTAAAAACCTGAAGAAAAGGTGTCAGATGAATCGGTGGAATTTAGAGAAGCTTGAGGAAGAGGAGGTAAAGAAGATTTTTGAGGAGGACATCGCAAGAGGTCTGAGTAAAAAAGATAAGGTAGAAAATGTAGAAGAAGAATGGGAGAATGTTAAAAAGGAAATTCTTAAATCAGCAGAAGCAAACTTAGGCGGAATAAAGAGTACCGGTAGAAAACCTTGGGTTTCAGACGATATATTGCAGCTGATGGATGAACGTAGAAAATATAAGAATGCTAGTGATGAAGAAAGTAAAAGGAACTATCGGAAATTAAGAAATGCTATAAACAGGAAGTGCAAACTGGTGAAAGAAGAGTGGATTAAAGAAAAGTGTTCAGAAGTGGAAAGAGAAATGAACATTGGTAAAATAGACGGAGCATACAGGAAAGTTAAGGAAAATTTTGGGGTACATAAATTAAAATCTAATAATGTGTTAAACAAAGATGGTACACCAAGATATAATACGAAAGGTAAAGTCGATAGATGGGTGGAATATATTGAAGAGTTATACGGAGGAAATGAATTAGAAAATGGTGTTATAGAGGAAGAAGAGGAAGTTGAGGAGGATGAAATGGGAGAAACAATACTGAGATCTGAATTTAAGAGAGCATTAAAAGATTTAAATGGCAGAAAGGCTCCTGGAATAGACGGAATACCTGTAGAATTACTGCGCAGTGCAGGTGAGGAAGCGATCGATAGATTATACAAACTGGTGTGTAATATTTATGAAAATGGGGAATTTCCATCAGACTTCAAAAAAAGTGTTATAGTTATGATACCAAAGAAAGCAGGGGCAGATAAATGTGAAGAATACAGAACAATTAGTTTAACTAGTCATGCATCAAAAATCTTAACTAGAATTTTATACAGAAGAATTGAGAGGAGAGTGGAAGAAGTGTTAGGAGAAGACCAATTTGGTTTCAGGAAAAGTATAGGGACAAGGGAAGCAATTTTAGGCCTCAGATTAATAGTAGAAGGAAGATTAAAGAAAAACAAACCAACATACTTGGCGTTTATAGACCTAGAAAAGGCTTTCGATAACGTTGACTGGAATAAAATGTTCAGCATTTAAAAAAAATTAGGGTTCAAATACAGAGATAGAAGAACAATTGCTAACATGTACAGGAACCAAACAGCAACAATAACAATTGAAGAACATAAGAAAGAAGCCCTAATAAGAAAGGGAGTCCGACAAGGATGTTCCCTATCACCGTTACTTTTTAATCTTTACATGGAACTAGCAGTTAATGATGTTAAAGAACAATTTAGATTCGGAGTAACAGTACAAGGTGAAAAGATAAAGATGCTATGATTTGCTGATGATATAGTAATTCTAGCCGAGAGTAAAAAGGATTTAGAAGAAACAATGAACGGCATAGATGAAGTCCTACGCAAGAACTATCGCATGAAAATAAACAAGAACAAAACAAAAGTAATGAAATTTAGTAGAAATAACAAAGATGGACCGCTGAATGTGAAAATAGGAGGAGAAAAGATTATGGAGGTAGGAGAATTTTGTTATTTGGGAAGTAAAATTACTAAAGATGGACGAAGCAGGAGCGATATAAAATGCCGAATAGCACAAGCTAAACGAGCCTTCAGTAAGAAATATAATTTTGTTTACATCAAAAATGAATTTAAATGTCAGGAAAAGATTTTTGAAAGTGTATGTTTGGAGTGTCGCTTTATATGGAAGTGAAACTTGGACAATCGGAGTATCTGAGAAGAAAAGAGTAGAAGCTTTTGAAATGTGGTGCTATAGGAGAATGTTTAAAATCAGATGGGTGGATAAAGTGACAAATGAAGAGATATTGCGGCAAATAGATGAAGAAAGAAGCATTTGGAAAAATATAGTTAAAAGAAGAGACAGACTTATAGGCCACATACTAAGGCATCCTGGAATAGTCGCTTTAATATTGGAAGGACAGGTAGAAGGGAAAAATTGTGTAGGCAGGCCACGTTTGGAGTATGTAAAACAAATTGTTGGGGATGTAGGATGTAGAGGGTATACTGAAATGAAACGACTAGCACAAGGGAATCTTGGAGAGCTGCATCAAACCAGTCAAATGACTGAAGACAAAAAAAAAAAAAAAATAGCAGAGATATCTATTATTCTTTTATATATAAGAAATGTTTAATTTATAAAATCATAATAATATAATTATAATAAACATTAGGATTACGGTAAGTTTTAATATCAGTTGCTTGATTCAAAATGCAAACTCGTTTTAGAACTAGCAAAAATATATACACAAGTATATTTTTTAAACTGCAATGTTAACTTTTAGTTGTTAAACGATTCTTATAAGAGTTAATTTAATTATATTGTGGTTTTACGGAGTGATAGGCAAAAACATTGTGTAAACAATAACTAATTGAATCATACTAAACGGCAGAGAGAAACAAAGGTTGTTACATCTTACCATGAATATTTGCAAATATTAGAGAAAACAAATCACTGTAGAACTAGCATGCCATCCTACTTACGAGTATATTGACAGTCTTTGTTGTGGTATCGATGGACCTAACTAGTCTGTAAGTAAATAGGGGAAATCCTATTACTTACATAATTCCTAAGCGAAATTTATGGTTGTTTTAAGTTTAGGCTTTACTAGTTCTGTGCAACCGTAAGTAAATTTTATTCATTTTCCTTTTGTTGAGCAGAATCTTGTTTATTCATTAAATCAGTTTGTATTTTATTTAAAGAAAAAATGAAAAGCGTTACCTTAATTTATGGAAGGAAATCAGTATATGTCGAAAAGATTTTATGATAAAATTTTGAATTGCATTTCACGTGTCCCGAGTTTACTGTCGAAAAGAATATCGAAAGATTATGCACGTTAAAAATTCATACAAGTACATTTTATTTATTCTTTAATATACTCCTAAACACAAAATAAATTATCACAAATAGTAATCCAGATTCTACTATATAATTAATAATAACTAATAAAAATTATTACATTATTGAAAAAATCTGATGTAGACACTACATGACTTCCTTGTACGCCTAATAAATTACACATACACAATTTTTTTTTCTAAATGTACATAGAATTTTTTTTCATTTAAACTTTTTTTACAATCAAAGGTTAATAATTATTAGTAAATCAATGTATTTAAATTAAAAAGGGAGATGAAGTCTGATACAAAAACCTATTTTACCTTCCCCTTTTAAGATTCAAATATTTCATTAATTAAAATTTTATTTGACTATAACTCTGGAACCGATGAAAATAACTACCACTTATATATACGTCAGTTATATATAATTCTTATATATTGACTTATATAAGTAAATTATTATCCGCAATGTACTTATAAATTTTATTGCAATACAAATAGGAAACTTACATGTACATCATTTTTCAACATAGTCCCCTTGCATTTCAACGCTCTTGGTCCATCGTCGCACAAGCTTCCTGATGCCCTCATAAAAGAAGGTTTTCGGTTAAGCTGCGAGCCAGGAATGCGCCGCTTCTTTCACTGTTTTGTCCGAGGTAAATCGACGGCCCCTTAATGCCTCTTTGAGTGGACAAAACAAGTGGTAGTCAGAAGGGGCAAGATCAGGACTATACGGAGGATGAGCCGGTACTTCAAAGTTGAGTTTTTGGAGCGTTTCAGCAATGCGGGCAACAGTATATGGACGGGTATTGTCGTGCAACAACACAACACCTTTCGACAGCAGTCCTCGGCGTTTGCTTCGAATTGCAGGCTTCAGTTTGGCAGTAAGCATTTCACTGTAATGCGCACTGTTTATTGTCGTGCCCGTTTCAGTACTGGGCCTTGTGAGTCCCAAAAAACCGTAAGCGTCAGTTTTCCTGCGGACGGTTGGGTCTTGAACTTTTTTTTGCAGGGCGAATTTGGATGTTTCCATTACATACTCTGCCGTTTATCCTCCGGCTCGTAATTATGGGTCCGTGTTTCGTCACCGGTGATGATTCTGTCTAAGAAGATGTCCCGTTCGTTACCATAGCGATCTAATTTGGCAGATGTCCAAGCGCGTTTGTCTATACAACTGCGTGAGTTGTTTTGGGACCCATCTTGCACAGACTTTATGAAACCCGTCTGTTGTGAATGAATTTGTAGGCAGAACCGTGACTGATTTGCAGACGATATGCCACTTCATCGATAGTTATTCGTCTGTCTAAGAAAACCATGTCACGTGCACGGTCAATGTTTTCCTCATTTGTAGCGGTAAACGATCGTCCGGCTCCTTTGTCGTGCGTAACACTTGTGGGACAGTTTTTGAATTTTTCAATCCGTTCGTAGACACTCCGTTGCGGCAACACACTGCTCCCGTACTGTACCGAAAGTCTTCGATAAATTTCGGCCCCTGATACACCTTCTGACTACAAAAAACGGATCACTGAACGTCGCTTTTCTTTGGTGCAAACAGAAAGCGGAGCAGGTATGGTTAACGGCAGTGCAGCGATAATGGAACTATCATAGCAGCATCAAACCTGCACAGACATAACAACAATTAAACCACGCATGCATCATCTACGCAACACGACAGTACTACTAACATAAACAAAAATATAACTAAAATTGCGGATAATAATTGACTTACCCTCGTATAACGTTGAAAAGCTCTCGATGAGCGCATATTATTACAGGTAAGAAAAAGTCCAAAACTTTTTTTGGATTTTGAGCTTTTTTGGACACTTTTGGTTCAGTCGATTCCAATTAAAACGGGAGGTGTACAACTAGATATATTATCAGTTCAAAATACAAAATCCTACGACAACATCCTACGGCTAATAGTTTTTGAGTTATGCAAGAGTTACGTCTATGTACAGACGTAACGTTGAAACTAGTCAAAATGGATTCAGGGATATTCAAAATGGATATTTCCGTTGAAATCTGAAAACCGAAATTTTTCGCGATCACAAGAATTCCTTTACTTCATACAAGGAAGTAACAAGCTGACAACACAGTTGTTTCTGATGCACGGCTTACACACACATACACTAACAACTTAAAATATTTAGCATTTTATTTAAATATAATATTTTTTCATTATTTAAGTCAATGATTCTAACTAAAGCGCGCGCGCGCATACGTATTTAATTCGCGCGGGTGCGATGATACTAGCGACGACGGTCGGCACTAACTAAACCAATGTAATTTCACAACTTACCGAGAACAAATTTTGCTTGTACGGTCAGTAGACTGGTGTAGCCGCGAGGCTTAAGGCATCAGATACATAGTCGACCGGGTGATCGAGTTTGAGACCCAGCCAGACCGAGTTACTTTTTTACACTTTAAATTTATTCATACATTTAATTCTATTGCTCTCTTGTAATGTCACAAAATAGCAGAAGACAACAGCATTTTTTGGGGTAGGGATACGATTTTGCAAAAGGTTTTTTGCAAATTTTGTTATTTTTCGGTTACGGAGATCGGCTTGCTTTAAAAATATGTTTCGTGTTTATTCCCTTTTTGTACAGAAGGTTAGAATTTATATTACAAATAAATATCCTTTACAAGTAACTCGTTTTCAAAAAATATTTTGATGTAAAAAATAAAAATATAGATATAACCAGGCTACGATGTTTTATTTTATAGTTGATTAGTTCATTAAGATCTCTAGCCCATTCTAAGAGTCTTTAAGCAGTATTAAGTTCTTAGAGTAATTAAATTAAAGAGAAGTTAAAAATTATTAGTTACTAGATAATGTTTTTAATCATTATTATTGTTACATATAATTCTTTTTTTTTTCTCACGGAATTATAATAAAGAAAGTAAAATTTACCATTTTCTTAGGTTACAACATAACAGTCGACGACAACAGCATTTTATGGGGTGGGGGTGTGATTTTACAAATAGTGTTATTTTTTAATTGATATCAATGTGCCTAAGAAATCTTGAAATTACTAAGCAGAATCATGACGAACTCACTTAGCCAATCGCAACGTTTGTTTATTCTTCATTCTACACGGTAACTGAATACAGTATAGATGTATTTTATAATTTTATATTTAATTTAGGCAAGGTGTATTTTCCACGTACTGTTTGATTTACTGCCTGTAATTTATGTTTCGTTGAATTATTTTAAATGTTGAGCAAGTTAGCTTTTTATTTTTACTTATCAAATTCCCTAGCGATAGGATAATGCCGCACATTAAGGTTTTTTCATTTACTATTCTGCTGCTCATCTTCATAAACTTACTTAGGTCGTCCTTCACTGCCCTGTTTATAGGTTAGATATCCTCTTGAAAGCGGTGGATGGCTGTAAGGGTTGAAAGAAGACCTTAAAAAAATTATTATTATTATTATACAATTTTCTTTTCCAACATTCGATTTTAATTGAATTTTTTATTTTTTTTCCGAATCACCCAACTTAGCTCACGTTAAATCAATTACTACTTTTGCGTTCTGACTTCTTTTGTATGTTTTTTTGCCAGTAATCATTCATTCTTTCGGACCTGGCTTTCTTTGATCTTCTGTTTTATTGTTTTGACCAAGTTTCTCCAGGAATCGTTGGTTTTCATTTAATATTTACTTTAGTTGGTTTCTTTAATATAAGAATACTTTCGCGTCTAGATACTGTTAAAGCAGAGTTATAGCTCTAGAAGAGAAATTATTGTAATCGGTTCAATTTGAGCATATCCGTTTTCCACCGGATCTTGATTCAAAAAACGTGATGGAAATTTTCCGATGTTAATGTTCGTATGTACGTGTATGTGTTCCGTGTTGGCTTCTAAATCAATTTATATCTTCTGAACTACACGACCGATTTTGACCTAACTTGTCAGATTACTTCAATATATGAGTGATTGATGTTAATTTTTCAATTTAAAAGATCAAGGGGATGAAGCTGTAGAGCAAGGTGACCCTCGAGATTTCCCTTAATTAAGGTCATATTTCTCTTACGCTCATTAGTTAACGATTAAAAAATAATAATATTTGCAAAAAAAGTTTTTGAATAATCGCTCTCCCACCCCAAAAAATGCCGTAAAAGAAAAAACGCCAAAAAATGTAGTCGTCTGCTGTGTTTTTTGACGTCACAGCTGAGATGTAGAATTAAATAAATTAATGATATTTAAAGTGTAAAAATATAACTAGGTCTGGCTGGGTCTCGAACTAGATCGCCCGGTCGACTCGGTGCCTGGTGTGTTAAGCCTCGTGACTATACCAGTCAGCGTACCAGCAATATTTGTTCTATGTACGTTGTGAAATTACATTAGTTAGTGTCGACCGTCGCCTAACACTGCCAAACCCGCGCGAATTAAATACTGTTTGCGCGAGCGCTTTAGTTACAATCATTGAACTAAATAAACGAAAAACTATTATATTTAAATAAAATGATAAATATTTTTAATTTAGTTGTGTGTGTAAACCGTGAAACAAGCCATAGTTGTAGGGCTTTTCGGTAACGCCGCTTTAACCGCGTGACGGGAAATCCTACGGTTGATTAATTCCACTGGATTTTCTCGAATATTTTCAACCATTTCCTCTTTAGTTTTCTAGAACTGACGAATTCAAAGATGTTTTGTTAATCTGTTTTATTTATTCTAGTTTTATGAAGTTAATTCTTCTTTTCCTCATTATACCTTAAAGGCCTTCTATTTCATTGTACAGATTGGGAATCAGTTTAAGTTTTTTTTTAAATTTCGAAAAAATTTCCTCTTCTTTTCTAGATTATCTATTGCTAACGTTTCCGTTGCGTAAAAGGTTTGTGGTTTTATCAATGTGTTGTAATCTTTCCAAGAATGTGATTTTTTATTGTATCTATCTTTATTCAATTGGTATGTGAGTTCCATTTTCTATGTTTTGGTTTCGATTACGCGCTTTTCTAGTGCATTACAATCACTGGAAGTGCTTTTCTAGTGCATTTTGATCGTTTCGCGTAGATATTAAAAATTTCATTAATATTTTGATCATTGACCTCTTAATTTTTCAGTCCTTTCTTAATGTTGTTCATGTTTAGTTTTTTCTTTTAACGCTTATTACAACTGCATTCGATACTGTCATAGAACATTTCTTTTTTGAATTCAAATTCCGTCATTAATTGCAATATTTCTCACAAATTTATTCTATTTTGGTTCCTTATATTAGAGTTAATTCTCTACAATTACCGATCGTATTGTGAATAGATCATCTTCATTTCACTAACGAAAAAAGAATATTAACAATGTCATTATGCCTATCGGTGTATGCTTAAATTGTCGGGGCATTTAATACATGTTGAACGAATCGATTTTAAGGAAATTTAGGAAAGTTCATATTCGACTGAAAGTAAATTATAGGTTTACGTTTTATACGAAAGACTCTGTGTTTTGATACTAAATATTTAATATCATCTAAAAATAATGGGGAGGTCAAAGAGAATTAAATCAATCAAATATTCGATAATAAAAACGAAAGATTTAAATTTTAGATACTAAATGGAACGTACATTAGTACATTATGTATTTCTTTCTTAACTTCAACGTAACTTTAATTTTAATGTTAATAAAATATTAACAAAAAAAAAAAAAGAAAAATTAACTAGACACCTGGTCACTCGTTCTTTACACTCATAAATATGGAAAGGACGTGACGTTATTTCGATACGTTTTTAAAACTACCTCTACACATAACCTTTTTACAACTAGCTTAAAAAAGTGCCGAATGTAATTTCCAAATGTTTTTGTTGTCTAACTAAACGTAAAATTTTGTGGTAATACATTGAAGAATATCAATAAGTGGATATTTATTTAGGAAATTTCACGGTCATCGATCTTTTTCAACTTTTTATATGCTGTGTTTTTTTTTTACGAAATAATATAGGTGGGTAAAAGAAAGAAAGAGTGAGAGAGAGAAAGAGATTGTAAGGGGAGGGAATGAAATGGTATAAGATTAAATGAGATAAAAAGGGACAAAAGATATAAATATGCTTATGGCTGAAGGTTGCGGTAGATAGAGAATGAAGGGAAAAAGAGGAGTTTTATGCAGCAACAGACTGATACAGACAGCAGCTGCTGCGGCCACGCATCGTTGCTCGTCGAGAATTCAATTCTCTTTTCTGCCGCCGTTAAACTAGCCAGACTCGCAGCCCGATATTCACATTCTTATTCTATGGTACACTATGTGTTTTTTTTGTCATTTATGTGTGTGTGTGTGTGTGTCGAGGGGCGTTTATGAAGAATCCTTGTATAGCATTTATTATACATACCACAGCTTGTCTGTCCTTCCATATTATATCCATACACCTTTTGAGGACTAATAATAAATAATTCTTTCTAGAGAATATCATTGTATGGAAGATACTATCTCCTCCCCCTTCTTAAGATACTTCTTTAACAGCTCGTTTATCTATTCAGTGTGACAAATATATACCTACTTTAACATGTTATGTAGCTATGATTAATGGTATAAATTACATATGTGAATGACTAATTAACATTATTGTGAAGATATTATGTTTTTTTTTTGATTATGTACGTTATTTCTTTTTGTTCGTATATGTTAAGTTTTAAAAAAATAACATTAAATATATATACAATAATTATGACATTATTTTATATTTTAAATGATTAAATGAATACGTCTGTAATACAATTTAAAAATCAGTTAATTGGTTTTGAAATATTAAATATTTATTTTTCGAAAGACAATATCTGTGATAATTATTTAGTAAAAGTACAATCGGCTACAATAATTCTTAGAATCTAAAAAAATTAAATTCAAAATTTAATCAGAATTTCAGGGGATTTATTAAGTAGTAGAGATAGAAAGTATCTTCTTTACCTAATCTCATAATTTATGTAGCTTTCAAGTAGTACATGTATCGTGTAAACAACTAGCCTTATTGCGATAAATAAGCACTTTAAAGAGATCTCTGTATAGTAAAGTTGTTTAGTTCATTACTCTTTTAAAAAATACTATTTAAAATTTCAAATGGCAAATGCGGTAAAACTATTTAATGAAATAAAATGAAAGTATATGCCTATCAAGTTGATGCCCCTAACGTAGCAGTATCAGCTGTTCGAAAAAAATTTCCATTTCTATAACGTCTTTTTTTTATTTCAAAACTACTGCTCCTCTTGTTCTGTGGAACTGCAGCGTGCTATGACAAGGTTTTTATTTTTTGAAGGTATAAAAGTGGCTGAAATTCACTCAAGAATATTGAAATGGCAAAAAGTGTAATGACCTTGTAAATTATTATAATTGGAATAAACATTTTAATCGGGTAGAATTTTTGTCATACGGAAAGTCCGATTAAAATAGGCGTCAGCCGATATAGTGATGCTAACACGTGTTTTGGGACTACAAAGTCCCAATTTATTGCTATTATTTGGAAGAAATTACGATCATTAGAGAGTAGTTTTCTGACGTGGTAAAGAATAAAAAGTAATCGCTATAAGTAGGAAATGTTCTAATTTTCTGTCAAAAGATGTAATTCTTGTGCACGATAACTTCCTTCCTCATACCGCTCTAAAGATACGTAATGGTAAAAAAATTCGATGGGAAGGTTTTGCTATGTCGATCCACCTTACAGTCTCGCATCAACATATTTATAAGCTTATATTAATTTTTAATTCAATAATATTCGTCCTAAACACGAAATAAGCATTACGAGTTAAAATAATTTTATAACCAAAGTTTATGTGTACTTTACTGAAAAATCTCAAGAAGTTTTTTCGATTTTACCTATTTTTATTAAGAACAATTTGTCTCGATTTCGATTTTTTTATGACATCGGGAAATCCTTTTACGGTAATATGTAGCGAAGGATGAAAAAACTGGTAATTATATTCAGAATAAAGTAGTAGCGAAAAGATTTTCCTTTAAAGTATTCGTAAATGAACGTAAAGTAATCCTTCGTAAAGTAATCCTTTCAATTTAATTACATTAGTTACTTATATACATTTTTTTCTCAAAATATGATGCCGGCCTCCGTGGCGCGAGTGATGGTGACTCGGCCTTTCATCCGGAGGTCCCAGCTTTGAATCCCGGTCAGGCATGGCATTTTCACGTGCTACAAAAATTGTCATTCATCTGGATTGGTTCCGGTGGTTAGGAAAAAAATCAAAATACGAAGAAATTATATTAAATTTGATTTATAACAAATGTCAATAAACGAAACTGTAATATATAAACTGATATCTATGATATCGTTAATCATTATAAAGAATTTTTTCGCTTTACCTTCAACTAACACGTTTCTCTTACTACAATCGATAGAACGCTTTTACCACTAGCACACGCGCTTTTACCAGCACGTATATCGTAAAGTATTGTAGAATACACAATTTTTATTATTTCATTGAAAAATAAATCCCGCAAATTATTGACATTTACTGAAATCAAGTTTCACGTTATTTAGGTTAATGTATTTCATCTTAGAGCTGGGATACAATCTTAAATTGTGATATTACATTAATAAATGAACAAAACTTTAAAACGTTTTTTAAATTACTTTTATAAATGAACTGTAGATAAACATACATATATTCTATTCAATTAAAATAATGTAAATTTCTTTAAATTATATAACATATATACACTTTTCCTTGAGAAAAAACTTGTTACCCATTGTACAATGCATGCAAGCTGAAAGAATGGAAAACAAACTAATACAGGTATGAAAAAAATGATTTATTCAACTGAGAGATATTTGTGATTACCGATTAATAAAATGGAAAGGTTTTTTCTTTTGTTTATTAAGCGATTGATTACTTTGTAATATTTCAAAAAGAGGTATCGATATGACATGAGAAAATTTATGTATGGTTAATGAGCTAAAAAGAGTAAACAAATAAATATATAAAAGGTTTTATTTGCTCAAATGAAAAATATTCCGATGGATTTATAATGAGAAAATATACGTAGGATGTAAATTTAAAATATATATTTTTTGTATATTGCTTTCTTAAGAAATTCTTCTTTATTTATTTAAATAAAGATTTTTATATTGATTATGGTTTTATATTGATTAATGCTAGAACTTTTTTTTCAAGTAAAATAGATCGATTTTATATTTTCATTTTCAATATGTTATTTCAACTCAATTTTTTTTTTTATCTTCAGAAAGGTTCTGAAATTCCAGTTACATCGCTAATACTGGAAGTATGATATCAGAAATAATACCGTAGTAATTTTAACCGAAATTATAATTCAATAAAAATATTCATTAATCTATGATTAATCTTGTTTCAGTCAACAGGTGTGGACACAGTACCTTTTACTTTCTTTTTCCTGCTTAGCCTCCGGTAATTACCGTTCAGATAATACTTCAGAGAATGAATGAGGATAATATGTATGAGTGTCTGAGATGTGTGGTTATTTTAAACCCAATCGCCAAAGAACACCGGTATCCACAATCTAGTATTCAAATTTATAAAATTTACCATATTCACCACACATTCTAACTCGTGATTCAGCGCAGGACTCAGATGATTTCACGCAAGCGCTTCTCTATGAATAATGCAACGGGTTCACAGTACATTTGGTGATTTGCTTCGAATAAGTGCCTGTAATCCTCCATAACAGCCAGACATGTAGCGAGCTCCATCAGTACAGACACCACCGCAGGCCAATTAAAATTATTTTCAGATATGAATGAACCAAGAATCTTGAACAGGTCCTGGAGCTTTTGCTCCTGTAAAGAAATTTTTACAAAACAGAAGATCTTTAATATTATTACCATCTGTAAACCGTACATAGCATATCAAATGAGCATCCTTATTATTATCCGTAACCTCATCTAGCTGCAATCCAAATTCCACTCATTTAATTTTTTCAATTAATTGATCATTGATATCATTCGCCGTATGTTATCTTCTCCGACTAATTGTGTTATTGAACAAAGGCACTTTTAAAAGCAGCTTTCCGGCAGACTCACCGACCATAATGTTCACCATATCTACAGCAGCCAGTAGAATAAGTTCTTCTGCGATGGTATGAGGCTTCTTGCATTTCCCGATTCTGTAAGCCATTTTGTAAGATGCTAGCAAAGCGTTGTTTGGTATTGATGCGGTCTTAAACAAATGTGTTATTTTTTTGTTTCCGTTCTTTTAACTTCTTGGCCAAAACCCCACGAGGTTTGCCAACCGTGCTGTGTTGATTAGCTTCTAAATGGCGCTTCAATTTACTTGGAAGCATACACCGCGCTGCCAAAACTTCCATATACTATACACGTTGTTGTCTCCTTTCGTCATTAATTTCTGTTGGCGTAAAACCAAACTCTAAATAATCGCCATCATATTTACGATATTTTCATTTCTTCACAGTCGTGCCACCGATTGAAGATAAACTGGCTCTATTACGTTTATTACTGTTCAAAAGTCGGTCCATCATTAAAGATACAAGAGAAAAAATCACAAAACTATTTAACAAAGACGACAAACAAGAAGTAATATAACACTAACTATACCTACATGAATTTATATCGCAGTTTATTTATATGAAGCACTGATTTTATTTTCATTAGACTTAGATTATAAACAGATTGACTGAGTCGAGCCGGCAATGCTTGCTAATATGCTATCCGCAAAATCTTCCAGAATAGTCCAAATCTGCCGCAAAGAGTCTACGTACGTCGACGTGTTTAGCGTGATCATATGGCGCGATCGAGAAGGCGCAGCGTTGCCGGCTCGCGTTCGCTAGCATATTATGTGCCGGCGACTTTAAAAACCAACCATATGAAAAAAAATCTAGATATTTTTAGGATCAAGAAGGCTTTGTTCTTTGTTTAGTTAGGCCAAATGTAAATGTTTTGGTTCAATTAATTATGAACCTTACAATATTTCGCGGCGCCCCTGTGAAAAGGCTGCGGCTCCTCGGGGCGCCGCAGCGCACAGTTTGAAAATCACTGATTTAACCCATAATTCTATGACTCGTGCGTCTCTGTTCGTCATAATATCATTACTTAAACCTAAACAAAGAAATTTATACTTTATTTATTTTATGTTGTTTTTTTTGTTAAAACCCACTCCACCGGGTGGGGTGAGTTTCATCATTAGTCTAATGATGAACATGTCTTCACGAATCAGCTGATTTGGAAGAGTTCCAGCGTTCAAGAAATAGAATTATTATTTTATCCGTATTATTATTTTATCCGTATTAGATTATTTTATCCGTATAAAAATAATTTCAGTTATTTTTATACGGATTTGAATACTAGATCGTGGATACCGGTGTTATTTGGGGGGTTGGGTTTCAATTAACCACACGTCTCAGGAGTGGTCGAACTGAGACTGTACAAGGCTACATTTCATTTAGACTCATACATATCATACTCATTCTTCCTCTGAAGTATTTTCTGAACGGTAATTAACGAAGGATAAAAACGGGAAAAAGAATGTCTTTTTGTACAATATATTTTCATCGTGCTTTTGTTTTATTGATTCACTATATACAAAATAACCGAAATTCAGCATTAGAAAAATCATAATATGCGTCTGCGTCCGTAGACAGAAAATATTCTTTAAAAAAGCAACCTAATCTCACGGCAGAAGTCACAATTACTTTACTAGTATAACTGGATCGTGACTGTACACTGTAGTAGTGGTTCGTAACTCTCCGAATATGCATATCGCCTTGTTGACCAGTATTTACATTTAAATTTTTTAAATTATTGTTTTTGCTACATTATCATAAGATCAAATTTAATTGAAGTATAAATAAAAATATAGATTCATTAAACACATATAGCATGATAGTAAAAATTTTCAGTTGGCTGTCGGTTTGTAATTCCCTTTTCTACAGTAAAATTTCCTACTGAAATGTGCGTCATTTCGTATTATTAATTTGTGTAATTGTGTTTATTTTCAATTTTGAATATAATCAACAAAATTTCATTTAAAAAAAAAATATTAAGATATACAATGAATAGAATTGTTTAATTTATATTTGTGTACATACAATTTTTTTAAAGGCAATAAAATTTGTATTTAATAAGTTAGGTTCTATGGTTAATCTAGCTCCTTTTATTTTTATATTACTTAATTAAGTTCTATGTATAGTATTTATAATTATAATGAAAATTATCTGAATTCATAATGTCGAGAATCTGTCAGCTAATCTTCTCGGCTGCAGTTTTATTTGAATGATATTTAATAAATAAATATTACTCAAGAACGTATTATTTTTTGTAATAATCTTGTATGTCATTAAAAATAGGCCATGTTTTCTGTATGTTCGTTTCTTCATTATGAAACAAGTATTCTCTGTGTTTTTATTACTAATCATATTTTTCACATTATTGTTTTACTGCTGAGATCCTTCAAAACGCTCCATTTATTTACAAATTCTTTTCGAATCCCAGTTCCGAATTCCAGTTCAATATAAGCTTAAACGCATAATCAGTTACCGAAACAGTAATTATCATTCACTAAATCCATATTGAGATCGTAGCTAGATGAAATAACTATAAACAAGCTGAAAAAGACATAAAATAAATTAAATTTTTCTTTCTTAAGGTAGGTTTACAATACCTATGTTATGTAATGTAGGTATAGAAAACAGATATTGTAACATAGGTATAGCTCTATATGTAATATTCTATGTAATATTTTGACTACATGGAAAAGAAAACGAAAATACTGAGAGCGGCCTTCACTACAGGACAGGAAAGGTTACCGTGCTATGATAGTACCTAAAAACTATGATAATTACTCTAACAATGGAAATTCGCTGTGTTATAAAAGTTATAAAAACTTTATAAGAATTGCCAGTTCTGATTTCGAATTGTTGATGAAAATGACTAGACTGAAAATAACGAAATAATATAAAAACTAAGTAATTATTGTAATGGGGATTTATTTTAATATTGATAATTTTCGTCCGTTCACACCAGTTTATCGAGAATGGCTTTGAATATTTCTATCTTTGATGAATAATAGCGAATTATATTTGGTTTTCTTGGTATTTCTCCCGCCACCACTCCATTCGGTCGCCCTAAGCATAAGACCAAATGTATGTGTCACAAACGGCTACTGAGCCTCGCAACAGTTTTCGCTGCCACGCCTAGGTCGCTGAATGCCGGCAAGTACTGTCCATCATATTAAAACTCTTGGAGCTTTAATTGGCTGGTGGTTAGCTATATATCTGTAGGTTAGCTTTCCACAGCATGGGGTAGGAGTTTTTTCCTTAAGTAAACTAATGTCCCTTGAACATAACAACCTCATCAAGGAACTTCCACACGGTCCGACAATGCGGCTCTCGCCACATTGACTTGCCGCTTGTGAGTGGCCAATTTACATCTAAGGCTTGACATCTAAGCTCCAGGTTGGTCCGGTCTCTGGCTTCCCCAAGAGCAGAGCAGTCAAACATCAGGTGTTCATTTGACTGGACCTCCCCGCAGACGCACAGCTCATCAGCTGTCAGGCGGAACCAAAACAGATATTGGTTCAAATTAACATGGTTGGTGAGCACCCGGCCACCCTTTGCCCTTAAAAACGACCTCGAGGCATACCATCCTCCCAGATCCCGTATAAACTTGTACAGGTATCTTCCCTTAGTCTTTGTGTCCCATTCAAGCTGCCATGCTTCCATCACGAGGCTCTGCAACCTCTTCCTAGCAAATTATATACAAACCACTTTTATTTTAAATCTTCTGTACTAGAACTATTCATACATTTCTTAGCTTTTCTTTGAAATTTTCCTATCAGACATCGCATCTTTTTAATTTTAGCGTCGTTAGTTTCCATTTCTCTACCGATTTCACTCTATGCGTTTTGTTTTCTTTATCTCTGACTATATATTTCGAATAGACACAGGTCTTCTGTTAGTTTTATTAATTTTACCGTGTCACCTTCATTCCATTTGGTTTCATTGGATTCAATATTTTCAACATTCACAGATTCCATTACAATTTAACTAAAAAATTCTATCCGTATAAAGAATACTGATAAATATTTTTCACGGAAATGACGGCATTTAATGACAGGTAGTGACGATTCGTCAATGACGAATGAATCTGACGAGTGATGAAAATAACAGAAATGTTTTGAGATATCCTAACATTGCTATTAGCAAATGTAAACTATTGCTATTAGAAAGAGTTGTAGCCTACAGTAAGGAGCAAATGCCCTGATTCTCTTTCAAAAGGTAATTTTGTATGATAATCCCCATAAAAGCTTCCATTCAAAAGTCAAGGAAAGCTATTTAAAAGTCTGGTTGGAATGTGTTGCCCTATCCACTTTACAGTCCCGATCTCCCGATATCATTTTTTTTTGTTTTTACGCGATATCAATGAGCGAGTCAAGGATGCGAGGTGAATAAATCTTTATTACTGAAATAAGATCACTCACAGAAAGACTGGATAAGAACCTAAGTGAAGCTTGGATTACGTTGAACAGGTGGGTTAGTTACATTGTCATTGAATAAATAATATTTTTTCTATAGTCACTTGTCTCTAATTTATGAAAGACTCTCGAACATAATGAAATGTAGCTTAAGAATCATTCAGTTTTAAGACTGTCACTTACCATCTCGAACTGAATATGACTGAAAATTTGGTAACTAATGAAATGGCACGATGAATTACTACTTTTGTGAGAGAATGCTTCTCTCCTTCAAAATTGGAAATTTATATGTGAACTAGGTAAAATAAAAGTATGAAAAGTATTTGTCACTAACAAAGGTAAGTAGTAAAGACAGTTTTATTCATAATACCGTAATAAATGTTATTGGCAATGAACATATTTCATGAACGGTAAACAAATTAATCAAGACTTGCTAGAAATTAGCAATGGACTATTTACGTTGGCCTAACAGTTAAACAGATAGTAGGATACAATTATTTCTTCCCAAATCAGCTGATTTGGAAGTCGAGAGATCCAGCGTTCAAGTCCTAGTAAAGGCTTTAAAACGGATTTGAATACTAGATCGTGGATACCGGTGTTGTTTTGTAGTCGGGTTTCAATTAAACACACATATCAGGAATGATCGAACTGAGACAGTATAAGACTACACTTCATTTGCCCTCATACATATCATTCTCATTCATCCTCTGAAGTAATATCTTAAGGGTAATTCCCAGAGGCTAAACAGGAAAAAGAAAAAAGGACAATTATCAATATTGTGTCGATGTCAAATAAATTTGCTTTGATGGCGAA
This sequence comes from Lycorma delicatula, assembly GCF_047948215.1. NCBI lineage: Eukaryota > Metazoa > Arthropoda > Insecta > Hemiptera > Fulgoridae > Lycorma > Lycorma delicatula. The sequence continues at coordinate 20,171,643 of NC_134459.1, forward strand.
AATAATGCAGTAAGTCTTCACTGTTAATTTCTAATGATATATAAATAACACGGTACCCATGAAAAAATTCCATACATTATTTCTATAGAAATCCAAATAAGTTTTAAAAGCACTTCTTTCCGCTTTGCTGGTATTTTCTTGTCCCATACAAAGTTTGGTAAAAACTAGATATCTTATTAATTTTATTTCATCTTTTTTTTAAAAATTGTCATCTTTTACAAATACTGTGTCCAAATGATATAAATTTCTCCACGTGTACCTATTATTACTAATGTTCGTTATATATAAAACAAGCAGCATTACATAATTATTGCGGTCAAGAGATGTGAATTGACCCAGTTCTTTTCTTCTTTAGAAGCACAGGAAAAAATAATTTTAATATTTACGATGACTTAGAAATGATGCTAACAAATACAGATACTTAATTTTATTATTAATTTTAAATAATGTATAGAGGTTAAACTATTGTAATCGAAATGCACTTATCTATTTTTCCTTCTATAGAGTTGAAATTTATGTTACTGTAAAAGAATGGAAGAAATTCATAATAAATTAGCGCAAATTATTTTTATAAATGTTCATAACCGTCTTCTTCCAAAAGTAATTTTCTGTGTTTTTATTAATATTTAGATTCAGTAAAGCTTAAAAATTCTCTACTATGAATATTTTAATATTTTTTGAGGCAGGGCCCTCCCTCCCCCAAACCTCACACAAACCCATTCCATCGCAGACTGAACTTTTAAACAAAATATACGTTACTAAGGTACTGCATTAACAATATAAGATTTAGGAATTGTTTTTTTTAATTTTATTACTAAATTTCACTAGGCGACGTATAGCAAACAATTAAAACATTTTACAGAAAAAATAATATTTAAAAAAAATTATTTCAGAAGATAATTTATGGATACTTTATTTTAGGAACTTTTTGGCTATTGATAATTACACTATAAATATAATTCGTATTTTAAGAATGGATTTTTTTTTTAAAGGTTTACATTGATTGAACGTAATTCTCTTCTTAACAGAAACTTAGAATTTTTATATCTATGGGATAAGGTCATCCGTAATGAGTATAAATTTACAGTATTACAGAAACGCGTGCGCGCGCACATATATATACGTGACCTTGAGGTAAAAATTCAAAATGCACAATACCATTAAAATCGAAAAAAAAACGGAGAGCATTGACGTTTGATCGAGACCGAGTGCTTTTTTTGAGGCGTGGAGATCCTTTGCTAGTCCATTGTGATCTTTGAACTTTTATCTCGATTTGTAGCCGTAAGCCTAGCTTTCGTCTCCTGTTATGATCCTTTGCATGAATTTTTCATCATCATCGGCTTGTTCAAGAAGTTAAACGCCCATAAACGCCCACTCGATGTTCTTTCTGCTGTTCGGTCATCAAATGAGGAACAAACTTTACTGCAACTTGATTCAGTCCTTCAGTCAAATGTCATGGCATGATCCAATCGAGATGCTAATCTCTTCTGCAAGTTCTCTAACAGTGAATTGGCGATTTGCACGCGACAGATCGTTGATTTTCTGAACGCGGGTGTCGTCAGTTGAAGTCGAAGGCCTTCCTGGTCGAGGATCATCTTCAAATGAGCGATGACCATTTTTTAATCGTGAAAACTATTTGTAACATTTCGTACGATCTCCGTAAGCTTGTTTCAAAAGTGGAAACGTTTCTGTGAAAGTTTTACCCTGTTTCACGCAAAATTTTACATCTTTTCGTCGCTCCCGAAAATCGCACAATAAAAAATCGTTTAAACACGTTAACCCAAATAGCAGTAACACAAAAACTAAACGAGATATTAAAAATCTAAGAATATGTCGTTACAAAGGATATTATGTGGAAAACATTGCTGCCAATCACACGTCACTAAATATCTCCACTGGCGTGTAATTAAAAATGTTCGGTTATTTTCTGAACAGCCCTCGTAAAATGATAGTAATGGTAGTAAACGTAAAGTAATACGAAATAAACCATTTTCTTATGCATTTTTTAATAAACTAAAAAATAACATACAAAAAAGTTAATTCTAAGATTTAAAGTAATTAACACAAACCTCAGGAACAGTATAATATTTAAGGTAAAATATTTTTGTAAAATTTTTAGTTAATTACTAATTTATTATTTTATTTTATTTATATATTTTATATAATATATAATAGTATATAATTATATATTTTATTTTTAATTAATTAAAATTATATTCAATTTACTTGAAATTAAATTTCAAAGAATCATTTCATCTAATCTGTTGAATGCCTAGTTTCAAATTACAAAAAAACGTTTTCCCCCGTACTTATTTTAAAATTTGATTTTTTTTTTTATGTCTCTTCAGTTCTTTAAGTGTATTTTATTTAAAAAAATAAAACTGTATTTTTCTGAAAGACTTTCAGAATAGTTGTTCAAAGTTTACAAAGTTACTTCTGAAAATGGTAAAAAGTCTTTACTTTAATCTTGCAGGTAAAACGTTTAATTTTATTGTTTTTTTTTTTTATTGGTAAATTCTCAGAAATGCGGTAGAAAATTATTTACCACAAAAAAGTGGTCTTTAATTCATTCGTTAAAGCGAATCTTTAGATTCAAAAATTATTTTTTATCGTTAAGGAAACATCCTAGTAAATAATTTGCGTTAAAATATAATTTTGATTTCCAGCTAATATTTCAAGTTTCGTTAAAATTATAAAAATTCTATTTTTTGTGTTCTAATAGATAAAATTAAATATTTTATTTCAGTATTATATATAATAAAAAATATATCTTGAAAGTATATATTCTTAGCAGTATATAGAAATATCTTCAATCCTGTACAAGAAAAAAAAATTACTCGTTCGTCGATTAAGAATCCTGAAAAATAAAAATGTTATTAAATAAATATCAATTATCAGCAAATATTTTTTTAAAAATCTGGAATATTTATAAAAATATTTGGAAAACCGAATACATGACTTTTGAAAAATAAAAAGCTACTAGAAAATTGGGACTATTTTCTAAATTTTATTTGTAGGAATTGTGTTTGTATCTCATACAGTAAGTAACTTATTTAGCAGCTGAAAATATTATTTTATTAAAAGTCACGCATAAAAATACGAAACCTACCAGATAGTCATTTTTCTTATTTATTTATTGCATAACGTAGAAAAATTTAAACCTAAATCCTTATTTAAAGTTCAAGAAATACGATGTTAAAAAAACCACTAAGATTGTATTCCTAAGAACTCAATGCATACGACTAGATATTCTGCTTTATATACACTATATTTAAATTAATCATAATGTTAGTTAACAGTCAGTAATATATACCAAATCACAACATGGTATGTACATTGCGTTCGGAAAGTCACCGTGCATGTTGAATTTTTGTTATTATGTTTACATGAAATGTAAATTTTTTTATATGTTATGGAATTATTTAAAATTCTTTAACGTTTTTCTTTTATATAAACGTACGCGCATAAAGATTTCTATTTCAATAGCCATTTGCATTTTTCGTTGATAGCGGGTGAAAGTTACTTCGTTTCATAGATTGGTACAATCTTAATATAAGAATGGATTTTGTATTGATAAAAAAGTAGTTTAAAATCCTGTTGGCTCTACATTTGTGCAATTTTACAATTATTTTTTTATTTAAAATCTCTATCCTTAGATCAGTTAGTCGCTATTCTATTGAGAGGATTTGCCGTCCATTATTTTCCCTGCCTACAATAAATTCAAAGCCAAATTTAAAAAAAAAATATTTAAAGGGAACCTTATAAACCTAAACCCAAATAAGTAATTAAATAATAAATTCTCAAAAAAGGACTCCAACCCCTTGACCAACAACGATAAATAAAGCTACCCGTAACTTAAAAGTTTACAGCTTAAAAGTATTTAAAAAACTGTTTTTTTAAAGAATACGGAAATACAGTTTGCCATAGAGCAGTAAACTTTTAAATAAAACACAAAATTATTTCATGAATGAAAAATATTTTTAAGTTAGATGAATTAAAACCCAAAATGTAATGTAGACATTTTGCTATAAATCATTCATGTATGCCATATATATTTTTCAATTTGTTGTTACGAAGAAGTATGAACAGCTTAGATGATTTTTTTTCATGATTATATTTTTTTGGAAAAAATTGTTAATAATAAAAAGGGATATTTTTGATGTGAAAATAATAATACATCGTAGTAAAATTTTTTTCCCCACAGAAGTACCATATTTACATCTTAATCTGAATTTGACCAACTACGCCCAAAAAAAAAAAAAAAAAGTAGATGACAGGAATATGCATATCGTTGGTTAGTGAAAGAGAAAACATCTGAGTTTTAGATGTTATTTTTTAAGGGCGTATTTATGAAAATGTAAATTACGAAATTTTTCTTTAATGTGAAAAGAGATTTTAATAAAGTGCTATGTAACATTTTGCTACAAAATAACAATTCTCCCCAGATTAAGAATGCATTATACACTGTTAAAGCAGTTTTTCCCCAACCAATTACAGTTTATATATATATACACTTACGTGTATGGCTAAACCTGCCGGGTTAGCCTAGTGGTTAAACTCGTCATGGCAAAATCAGCTGATTTTCGATATCGAGAGTTATAAGGTTTGAATCCTTGTAAAGGTTACTTTTATATGGATTGGAATCCTAGACTGTAGATACCGATATTCTTTGGTGGTTAGATTTCAATTAACAACACCTTTCAGGAGTGGTCGACCTGACCACTCCTCTCAGGAGTGAGTCTGTTCAAGACTATATTTTTACCGGGACATTTACACTTACATTGTACTACGTCTGCAGCTACGTCAGGCGGTGATTGCAGCTGCTAATCTAGATGCATACACCCACAACCGGCAGTACCTGGAAAACTGGTTGCAGAAAAAATATACATATATTTGGGGACTTACATTTAAGGGGATTTTACCTTAGGAACGTAAAATTAAAATATTTCTAATGAAATAATATAAGAGTGCGTTAATTCAATACCGTTAACTCAAAAGCCAGTCCAAAATTTATAGATGAATTTTGTAAGTACTTTTGTGGACCATCCGAAATAAGGCAAAATATAAACTACAATTCAAAAAACCATCTCAAAGTTTTACAAGAAGTCATTTAGTATTAACGAGGGCTATTAAATAAGGTTACTAAATAAAGCTGAATATGGAACTTTTAGTAAATAAGGAACTTCATTTTAGTGAATTCTTGAAGATAATGGAAATCTACATTTTACTACGATAATTTTCATAATTTTCTGTTCATATTAACCGTTTTACTATAATACTCTGTTGCAGTACCTGATTGGTAGATAAAATTTTAAATTTTAAGTTGACTGGATTACAGAACTCCTCCATACAAATGACACATACGTCGCGTAGTAAGACCTCAAGTTTTAATTTTTTTTTTCTACTTCTGGTAAGGACATTAAAATCGATGATCTAACATTATTATTTAAAGAACTTGCCCCACAATTCCATTGCGCTTGCAGAAAAATGCAGTAGGAAAAAATTTAGATAATTTTAATCATTGGGTACTAAATTTTGGAAAGGAAATTATTAAACATTTTTTACGAGAAAATTATTCTTCTGTTATTGCAAAAAAATGGTTTAATATATTCTGACACGAGTATTTTAAGTAAGATATAATTTATTAAATTAAAAATTCAATTAAAATCATATGATTACGAACTTTTTTAATTATATAAGTAATTTAAAATAATTCTGTGCGATTAAATCTTTATTAATATCTGTAATAATAAATTCGAATATTATAACGTTAGTATTTTTCACGTTATCTAATTTAATCAACAATTATACTCATTTTAAAACTGTTATAATGTTTATCTGGAATATTTTATTTAATTAAACTCATTGTAATAAATTTACACTGTTCTAATTTAATTTTGAATTTTTCTTAAAACTTTTAACTTATTTGTGCTTAATGTCTAGTATTTTTAATCTTGATATATCTAATTATAATTATTTATAATCTGAAGTTACTTTTATTAAATACTTTTTTTTTAAAATTTAAGTTCAATAATAAATTGTATATTTATTAAATAATTGGGTAAAATTCAGATTTTTAAGAAATTGACTCGTAGTCTTAAAATTATTGATGTCCTGATTTTATTTGATCATCTTTTTATTCATATTATCAACTTTTATTCGATCATCATTTGTACATAAAAGATAACTTTCCGTGATCAAAAATTGGATTTAGCATATACAAATATTGACAGTTAAAATTTTACGTCTTAATATAAAGCCAGTAACATATTCTGTACATATGCAGTAGTTAACTTTAAGGTTGTTTCGACTGCCTGATATAAACCACGAGTTCACTTTTGAAAATTAAATTAAGGGCGTTTCTATTCCTTCTGAATACATAAACCATTCAGCGAAATTAGATAAGTTAATCCTAGAATTCTTTCTTAAAATTACGAGTGACTTCAAACTGACACAAATTCGACTTCTTAATATTTTTTATTAAGAAGTTTTTTTTTTTTATTTATAAAAAGATAAAATTTTCAAAACTAGTCTAAGCTTATTATTATTGTGCTACATAATTTTACATAATAAATAGGTTCATAGATACAAACATACGTACATAAAGTCACCCTTTCGATTATTTAAGAGAGAGATTCCTTATCATTTACAACGTGTTATTTCTGGAGATCACCTAAGAAAACTCTATAACAGCGAGTTTTCTTCCCTTAAAATTGTAAAAAATAGGGTACCGTTCTAACAATTTTAACTGTGATTTTCGACACACACACACACACACACACACACACACACACACACACACACACACACACACACACACACACACACACAAACATAGAGTTTGTCCTGAAAATAACCGGATTGATACGGCAGACAGTTTATTGAAGATAGGAGCAATTACATTTAATAATCTTCAAAATAGGTTCCTTGTGCAGCCATACAACGCTCCCAACAATATTTCCATTGTTGGTACGCATTCACAAACTCTTGTTGTGGGATATTACGGATGTTCCTTGCCACGGCCATTCAAACGGTCGGGAATCGGTATCCTACTATATTGTAAGAGAACCAGTATAAAGAACCAGCGTTTCTGATTCCTTCCATTTAAAAAGAAAGAATGTGAAGATAACGAAAGTAATCCAGAAGGAACTAAAAGGGATCCTTTTCTCATGCTGATAGGTCCGTTTAACAATCTGTTCTGTGTATACAGACAGTGGCAACTTCAACACCTTGTTGTTCGACGAGAAGGGTTACCGGACCGGAATAGGAATTTATTGGAAAAAACTAGCTGCAGGCCGTGCCGTGCCTACTGCACGCTTCCGCAGCTAGGCCCTCCGGGGGGGCGGGGGGGTTTCCTGGCTGGCGGCGTCTTGGAATGGGATTATTAGGTGTCAAAAATTGATTACCTCTTGTGTAATTTTTTTTTTTTTAATTGATGAAAATTGTTATAACGAAATTAAGTTTAACTCTAGAAATTGATACTAAGGAATCGTGATTTTCCGCTAATGATCGGTATATTCCGGTGCTTATTTTTTGGTTTAGTTCATTATTTTATGAAGAAAAACAAAATAAATAAATAAATAAAAAATTAGAAGATAATTTTAAAATACCACTTTTAAATTAAACGCACTAAAAAGTAAAAAACAAAACTCTTCATATTAAAAAAAAGCTATCAGGAATAAGAGAATAATTATGATTTATTTTTTATACATCATTTATAAAAAATAATTTCAAAATTCTTTTTAGCAACCAATCTTTGAGTACTTTCCTGTAATTTATTATAAAGTCGTAATATTGTACAATATTTATAGTACAGTATCGTATAAAAAATATTTTACCTCAATTATTAAATAATTCAAAGATTTTACAATTAAAATTGTACGGTACGATATATAATGATAATTTATTAGCCAATTAAAGGGCCCTAATATTATGTATCTTAAATCAGCTTTAAGGAGAAGTGGACCTCACAGGAAATGAAAGGTAATACTATTAAATTCATTTTAATATTTCAACTTTTTAAAAATCAATGCCAAATTGAAAAAAGACGACTACCAGTAATTTAATAACTTAATTACTTATTTATTAAGTTTTCATAGAAATCTATATGAAAGAAAACGTTGTAAAAAACTAAAACGGTCAGGGAAAACTAAAAAAAAACGAAAACCGATAATTATTAAAAATTACATTAATTATTTATTAATTTTAAATAATTATTCAACACTAAAATACAAATTCTGGTAAATCTTTCCTATTTAGGGGATAAAATAAATTAAAAAAAATTCATTAATCCTGATACAAATGGTACTGAAAAAAAATTATTATTCTTAAATAAAATTTACTTATCAATCACAGTACAGTTAAATAAATTAAAACAAAATCAAATAAAAAAAGAAAAGATAGAAAAAATTCAGTCTGAAACATCAGAATCAACTGAATTGAACAGTAAAAACCTTAAAAAACTGACCAATCAGTTGTTTATGATGCACGGCTTACATACATAACTTAATTAAAAATATTTATCATTTTATTATAACATAATATTTTTTTGTTTATTAAATTCAACGATTCTAACTAAAGCGCGCGCGTTTACTGTATTTAATTCGCGCGGGTTTGGCAGTACGTGCGGCGACGGTCGGCACTAATGTAATTTCACGTCTTACATAGTAAAAATTTCGCTTGTACGGTCGGTAGACTGGTGTAGCTGCGAGGCTTAACGCACAGGGTACCGACCGGGCGATCGAGTTCGAGACCCAGCCAAACCGAGTTTATTTTTTACGCTTTAAATATTATTAATTTATTGAATTCTATCGCTCACCTGTGATGTAAAAAATATTTTTTTTAAATATTGTTTTTTTTTTTAAATTGTTAACAGATGTGCTTAACAACTCTCATAATTGTTAATTATCCGAAATCTCGAGTTGCACTATAGCCTCCCCCTTTACCTTTTAATTAAAAAATTTAATGGCATCAGGTGCCACACAAATAGAAGTAATCTGGCCTAGTTTGGTCAGAATCGGTCAAGTAGTTTGGGAGATGTATGGTGATTATTTAGAGCCAATCCCGACACACACACGCGCGCGCGTACATAAGATGTTTTCAAATATTATATCAAAAAGATCACAGGCTTTAATATTTATATTAAAAGCTATAAAAATATTAAATTTGTTAAGAAGTAATAAAGTAGATAAATTTTTAAAAAAATTTTGAAATCGTAAACGTGACCGAGTAATTTTGTTAAAAAATGTTCTGCTAATTTTTACATGAAAGAATGTAACTACCACTAAAGGATCTCTCTATACAAAGTAAAGAAGAACCACCAAAATCAGCGAATAAGTTGTGAATAAGGCTTAATTATTAATTTAAAAAAAATATACCTGTCAAATTGAGAATTATTTATAGTAAAATTTTATTTTGTATATTTTTTTCGCGTTTGCGATTAAGGATCACCTTAAACAAAGTTTTTCATTAATATCTCTTTATTTTAGACTTTTCTTTTCTGGTTTTCCAATATATATCTTTTCATTCTTTCGGTTTGTTTTTGCCTTCTCTTTTACGAATAGACATTGTTTTTCTCTTTTCTTTTCCTCTTGGAAACCCTTGAAATTTTGTACCAGTTTTCTAAATGTTGTCTACCTTATACTATTTCTTCAGATATTCTCATTTCTTTCAGATCTTTATAAACTACTGAGGTTTATTTATTTCTGTTCTTTTTGTTGTGTAATGTGGTTAAAGATCTGTTTTATAAACCGTTCATTCTCTTGAGGTGACCGAAAAATTTGGCTCCTTTTTTTGTGATGGATCCCAAATTTTTGCAGTTACTTTGTATTTTTAAACATCTTTATTACTTCTGAATTTGTATTTATTTTCATCTATTTTTATTGTTCCTAGAATATTTGTCAAGATTTTTTTCTATTACTTTGATTTCATCCGATTTTAGTCTGCGGACGCTTTCTGATGCTTTTCGGCCTTCTGGTTGGTTTGATTATCGTATTGTAATACCTGTTTGTGTCTTTTATTCATATGTACTTTTTTTGCAAATATCTTTTGTTAGTTGATAAGCCAGTTAAAATTTTATAGTTCTTGTTTTATTGATTTGAATCGGTAATTTGGATTATTTCTTCCAGGTATTTAAATTTATTGTTATTGTTACTATATTTGTACATATCTGTTACATTCATTAAACTTGATAGTAGTTAAAAAATTAATGTACAAAATAGGAAAATAATTGATTTATTCCATTGAAACTGGAAAAAAATTCAAAGAAATTTTCTCTCAGACAAAGAGATAGAGAGAGAGAGAGCCATAATTTTGAAACTTTTTTTCTCAGTTTTCTCTTGTAAAAAATATTTAAAAGCATTTATAGACTTTTCTTATATTTTATAACTAGTAACCACAGTGATTTAAAAGAAAGTGTTGAACATAGTATGAAAGGAACGTATCTTTTTATAAGGCGAGATGAATCTGACGGGATATTATCAGTTCTATCTGTCGTAATACGGCGTTGATAAAATATAAGAAAAGGAACAGTGACCTGAAAAGAAATTCACTTAACGAGGTGACAACAGTTGAGCGAATTCAGCTCGCATTTTTGAAACGTTGTAATGAAACTTATGTGACCTTTTACTATAAATCTATTTTTAATAAAGTATATAACAAATTATTCTTCGATTCACTAAATTTAATTTAATGCAAATCAAAATGTATAATTTATTTTATTAATGGTTAGATTTACATTAATAAAAATTATCAATTAATTTTCTGTTAGCTAATTTAGTATTTTCATTTGAATATACCTTTGTATTGAGAAATAATCACTAAAAATAAATATAAATATTAACTTAGCTAAAATAATAATTTTAATAAAGTACAAATTTATCTTCCGTTTTTAAAAAATACAATTTCACGGATCTACATCCTAATGTCTTCATAATTATCAAATTTTACGCCTACGCTTCCAATTACTCTACAATACCATTTGCTGTTTTTTACAATATTTACTGATTTCTCGGATTATTCATAGAAAGGGTGTAAGATGTTTACAGCAAAATTAATTTTTTAAATTTTATATTCGGAAATAGAACAGAACAGAAAAACTTCATTCCTCATATTTGAGTCTTACCAAGGCTCTAAGCCTTATCGGCAACTACCCATTCAGTACAATATAAATACGTTAACAATGAAAAATACAAATACGAAACAAAATACATTAATAATTATATAAAAAATAAAAAAATTAAATCTACTATTAAATTTATTAAAAAGAAAAACCAAAAAGAATTGGGTATTAATAAAAAACAGTTTACTGCTAAGTTTATAATAAAAATACTATTAATTTTGAAAAATATTTAGGGCTATAATGCAAAAATAAAATAAAATTCAACCTTACCAACAATTTATATTATTTACTTTTCGGTCATGCGACCATTCTCAGGAGAAAACCTTTTAATAATTTAAAACATTAAAATCTAAAACCTAAATTTAAAAAAAATATTAAGATCGCTTTTATACAATGACGACCAGTTATGATTGTAATATTTTTTTTATTTTAAAATTTACGTTTTTAATTTTAATGTTTTAAATTAGAAAAAAAAGCCTCACTTGAGGATGGTCGAATTACCGAAAGTACTAGAAACATAATATATTTTGTTGGTAAAGTTGAATTTTATTTTATTTTTATAATTAATTTCATATATCAACGGTGCCATGTTTGAAAAATCTATTTAGTAACGTCGTAAAGTGGTTAAGGTAAAAATATTTATTTCAATCGGAACAAAGTATTAAATTATTTAACTGTTTGTTGCTTTAAGATTAACATATATTCTAGATATTTGTAGTTTCAGAGGCTAGCCATCGAAATACTTCTTCCTTAAACAAATTTTTCATATCTTTTATTTCTTTTGTTAACATATTATGTAAACTGCGAATAACAACTTTCAATGATTTTCTACCATATAAATTATTATATTTAGAAATAACCAATAGATCTTTATACCTAGTTTGATGAATAATTTTTTTTTTTAGTTTTAAATTCATTTTTCATTCGGAACATACAAATCAATATTAATTGATAAAACCCTACAGATGACAGCGTTGATACAGTATAGTTTCTCCCTCCCATCATCCGACCGTCTTTACTCAGAATTATTTTAATTAGTCTATTTTAAGCTTTGTTTGTTTTATGATTTTTCCATTTTAATTTACTATCTAAGTAACTCCTGAATATTTGAATCCCTCTTCATTTTGCAAAAATTTATAATCACATCGGTTATCATTCATAGTACAATTACAATCATGAGCTTTGATAATCGGAAGCTTATTACTAAGCTTGTGACTGGTTCTAAAGTGAACCACAACCGCTTCTTCTTCAAGTGACATCTCCTTTCAGGAGGTCTGCAATTATCATCGCTATTTTGACCTTTGCGTAGGCGGCTCGGAACAGCTCAGTAGACGTTGTGTCGAACCATTCCCTCAGATTGCGCAATCATGAAATTCTGCGCCTCCTAACGTTACGTCTGCCCACTATCTTTCCCTGCATGATCAACTGGAGCAACTCGAACTTCTCTCCCCTCGTTATGTGACCTAGATACTGTAATTTCCCTGCTTGCACTGTAGATGTAATCTCGTGTCGTTTATTCATAATCTCTAGTACCTTGATGTTTGGCACCTTATCCTTCCAAGATATCCTTAACATGCATCTATAGCACCGCATTTCAAAGACCACCAACTTTTTCACGTGTAGTTTTTTCAATGTTCATGCCTCCATTCCATATAGCAGCACAGGAAACACATAACATTTTACCATTCTAGCCGGTAGATATAATCTGACTTGTCGATCACCCAAGAAAGTACGCATTTTGAGAAATTCTCTTCTAGACATTTCTATCCGGGTTTTAATTTCCAGTATTTTGTCCATGTTTTTGGTCATCCAAGTACCAAGATATATATACTTCGTTAATTTTTTAATTATCGCATTGTCGATGTATAACTCTGGGCCCGCCACTTGTGATCCAGTTATCACCATGTACTTCGTCTTCTTGAGGTTCATTCTAAGGCCGTACTGTACACTAACATCTTTAATCTTTTGAACTGCTCTTTGCAGATCATACAAAGTCTCCGTTATGACGACAGTGTCGTCCGTGTATCTCAAATTACTAATTGGCCGACCATTGACTATAACTCCAGCTTTATCTTCATTTAGAGCCTTCTTGAATATTGCTTCGGAATACAGATTAAATAGCATGGGGTACAAAGTGCATCCTTACCTTACTCCCCTTTGTATTTGTATTTCCTCTGTAACGTCATTATCTACTTGAATGGTAGCTGTTTGATACCAGTATAACGATTCAATAATCTGTATATCACGTGAGTCGATATTACGCTGTCTAAGTAAACTTATTAGATTATCTCGGCGAACTTCATCAAAAGCCTTCTCGTAATCTATGAAACAAACCTCCATATCCTGGTTCACATCTAGGCACCTCTGAGCTAATACATTAAAACTAAATAGTGCTTCTCCCGTACCAAAACCTTTCCTAAATCCAAAGTGGATGTTACTAATATCTTCATCCGGTTTATTGTATATTCTTTTGTGAATGACTTTTAAGAATGCTTCTAGTATATGACTCAAGTTAATACATCAATAATCACTCCATTCTCTCGCATTTTGGTCTCTCGCGTTGGTAACATTATAAAAGACGTTTTTATCCATTTTTTGGTATTATTCCAGTTCTGTACACCTCATTAAAAAGGTCTACAAAAACGTCGAACTGCTCTTCATCTATTAATTTCAGGAGTTCACGTGGAATTTCATCTGCCCCGACTGCTTTTCCGCTTTTCAATATTTTTGTAACATAAAGAACTTCTTGTTTCATGATGTTTGACCTCTCTATGTCATTTTAATGTATTATCATACTTCTTGTTTAGTGAAATATTTCTTCTATATATTCCTTCCACCGTAGAAGTTTCTGCGCTGGTTCAATCAAGATTTTGCCTCTTTTATCTTTAGTAACAGCGGGTTGTTGTTTTCTGGTTGTTCCTGTTAGCTCTTTAATTTTCTTATGCATATTATTATTGTTATCATAATTTATTTTTAGCTCTGCTATATGTTTGTTTGCACGTTTCCGAAATCCACCTCTCCTTTGCTTCCCTAATCATTCTTGTTATCTTCCCTTGTAATTCTTTATATTTATTTGCATTTTTCTTACTTTTTCTTCTTTCTTCCATAAGAAGCATTATCTTTTGGATCATCCATTTCTGTTTCGGCCTCTTCTTATCTGATGTTAATCTGTCCCTGCTTCCATCAATCAATTCCGCCTTTATGTTATTCCATTTATGCTCCATGTCCAAATTCATTGACCCGTGCCGTATCCAATGGGTTCTAATATTTATCTTTCTCTGCATTTGTTCTCTTATGCCTTCATACCTTAGTTTCTCTGTCGCTATCCTATTATCCTTACTTTTATGATTTAACTTTTTAAGCTTGATATATACTTTATGAACCACCTGATTACGGTCTGATCCGATGTCAGCTCCTGGGTAAGTTTTTACTGATGTTATGCTATTTCTGAATCGCTTCTTGATAAGTAGGTAATCAATCTGGTTCTTTACTATCCTATCTTCAGTGTCTTGAGCAGATGTTCACGTCTGTATTCATCTCTGGGGTGATTTATAGTACGTATTAGAAACTATGAACCTCCCTGTCTACAAGCTTGTCGCCTCTATCATTCCTCTCCGCCAGTATATAGCTTCCAACACTATCATCCGTTTTACCCTCCCCCCCATTGCATTAAAATCTCCCATAATTGTAGTAATATCCTGTTCCTTGGTGCCTTCCAGAACAATGCATAAATCTGCGTAGAACTGTTCAATTTCTTCATCTGGTTTATCCGCGTAATTAGGTGCGTAATTTTGAAGAAGATTGATATTCCTTTTATGACAGGGCATCTGTATCAACATGATTCTATCTGAGTAAAGAATAAAACTGGATATACACCAATCTATATTCTTACCATGATAGCAACTCCATATTTATTCGCTTTATCAGTGCTTCAGGAATGATATATAATTCATTCATCCCTTCGTTGCATTCCAGTTCCTGACCATCTTAAGTCACTTATTCCTAGGATGTAGCAACTCCGCTGCTACAGTGTTAATCTTTCCTGCCTGAAACAGACTTCTTACATTCCAGGTACCAATTCTCATGATTTCCTTCAACACTGTCTCCCCCCGGATATCCGACCGGGGAACTACTAACCCCGGAAAATTTAATATTAAAACCAACCATAATGATGATTTATACTAGGGATAACCATTGGGATTTTTAATGCAGTGGTTTCCCGTTGCCTTCTACATCTTCATGCCGTTGATCCTACCGATTAGTCACTTTTATAAACAATTTCTCGACCATAGGACAAGAAGGTGCCCCGACTGTTGCCACCACCTCCACCCGAAGCTGTTGGCCGGTAAGAGCAGCCTGATTATTCCGGCAGGCATTCGGTTACAGCCGCCCAACTGGGGCAGACGCTGCTCTATCTGTTTAGTCTGCGGGAGGTATTTTATTTCCCCCCTACCCGGCATATCTGCCAAGCATTTCCCTATGTGACACCTGGGGACGCGCCCTCTAGGTGTTACAGATTCCCCCGAGGGAACCATAACAGTTTTATCTTTATTCAGGCAAAGTTGCCTTTCATGAGTCCATTTCGTGAAAGAATTAAAATCTTCTTGAAGACATGATTCAGCTGTTTTAAACAACTTATAAGCAGTCAAGATTACTATTTAATCCGCACGCATGAAGATTTGGCAGTATTTTAGTTCGCGGTAGACTTTATCTACGTATAGTAAGAACAATATCAGCCCTAAATGACTTCCTTGAGGTACCCCAACATCAATTTCAACAGGATCACTCAAACTAGAACCAATCTTTAGCACAAACTTCCTGCTTTTTAAATAATTTTCAAATGAGGTCCTTCCACTCCAATATCTTTCAAACATATTGATATCTCTTTCAAAATTAATATTGAGTGATTTAGAGTGACAAATGCTTCGCTGAAATCAACAAACGTGGCTAAAATATGATTTCATTATCCAAGCATTCATTAATTACAAAAATATACAAAAGGTTACCAACTCCTTTACCTTTTTGATAATTAAATTTACAATCACTTAGTAAATTCTTATCATTCAAATATTTATTAAGATGATTCATTATGTATTTCTTGGATACTTTTTCTAACACAATAGTACAACTATCGGTCTGTAATTTCCTAATAATCTGTGATCCTCATTTTTATAGGTTAGTCTAACTATGGCTACTTTCATTAAATTAGAGAAAACCCCTTCCCGCAATGAAAAATTTATAAATCTAAATAATAAAGGGATAATCTAATCTGTAATATTCCTTAATTCACAAGCTCTAACTGAATCAATTCAAGGAAATGTTTTGATATTTATTTGTGATAGTATTTCCTTAATAACATAAATTGTTGCTACAGGTAAATAATTAACTGATTCTGAATTTATATTAAAATTTAAATCAACACAAGTCGGCTGAGTTTTATTTTGCAACCAGTACAAAATTATCAAGAAGTTCCATAGCAATATCTTTGTCAGAACCCAAAAATCTCGAGCATTTAACAAGTATATTGCAGTCATTTTTGCGTTTTTCCCCCTGTAACACTGTTTATCACCTGCCTTAATTTTTTGGAGTGTTTTTTCTCTTTCATCTTCTCCCCCCAGCCGGATCCTGCGGTTAAGTATTACACAGCCCAGAGGAATGTCCTTTACTCTAATGGGCCTCCACGTTTCGGCCCGCCGGTCGGATCTCACTTTGCGCCCGCCTCAAATTCCCAGAGTAGGATCCACCAGGCCCGGCTATGCCGTCCATGGGTCCCCACTCCGGGAGCCGGGATTCGGTCATTATGCCAATGTCTCTAACGGGTTCACCCCGAGTGGGGGATCCCCGCCGGGACTCGGTCTTTTTCATCGGGAGTCCCCGTGCCTCATCTTTACCGCCCACTCGTGCGGTTTTTAGGGGTGGATTTATTTTTTAAGTTTCTTACTCATAAAAATTTATATTTTCTGTCCCTAATATCATCCTATTTCTTACCCTAAATATATTCATTTCTAAACCTATTTGTTGGCGTATATTTCCATTTTCTAAAAAGTTTATTTCTTTCCTGGATAATTTGAATAATAGTAGAATACCCACGGTTTACTTTTCGGAGACTGTTAACTGTTGTTAATTTTTTTTTTTTTTTTATATAGCTGTATTTACCAAATAGAGTTTTAAACATCTTAACACTATCATCAGGCATTAAATTATCATCACTTTGCGTATAATTGCTAAAAAGATTCTTTAATTCATTATTGAATACTTTATTATGGAAAAACGTTTTTATCAATTTTAAATGATCTCTTAAAACCAAATTACCAGAAGACTTATCTAAGCTAATACCTGCAATGTAGTGATCCGAAATATTTTATTTTACAATACCATTGTTATAAATAGGAACTGAAATTCGTCAGGATAAATTAATTAGGCTATACTAAAGGAAAGTGTTTAAGGGCGAAAGTAACAAAAATATGTTTTTAAGTACATACTACAATTTAAAAATATTGAAGTGGAAAAATACAAGTGCGTACACCAAGTTTGAAACTATGAGTCAAGGTTACTGAAAATCACAGACTTCACTCTATTTTGAATGTGATCAATTCCCGAGATCCGCCCGGTTCATATGAATAGGAGAAACAATTTATGAGTAAATTGTATATTCAGCCGGTAAAGCAGTTAGTTATCAATGCAGGATTTAATTTTTTCCTGTAATTTTTCTCCAGTTTTGATTTTTCAAAATTAAATTTACCAAGTCTTAGGGAAAACTTACTCCTGATTACTAATAGATCGATCTTACCCATCTTTTTCCAATAAAACATTTCTTCCCATAAAATTATTCATTGAGAGATCTTTCAGGGCCGATTATTCGGTGCTGAGTTAAAGTTAAAAATATATTTAATCTGATTAAACCCAAAAAAAATTATACTTAAAAACATCAAGTTTTGTAACAATCCTTTTAAAAAGAAAAAATTAATTTCATATTATTTTTATTGTAATTTTATAAAATAATTTGTAGTAAGTAGTAGTTGCATATTTGTCAAGATTTTTTTAAAATACTCGGAGCTCATAGTAGTCTCTGTAGTTAATGTAAATGAGACACTTAACTGCCAACTTGGTCAGCAAGATTTAATCGCAAAAAAAGGTAAGAGTCATAAATTTTGCCAGAGCGGACATCACAATATGACCCTATTGTAAAATTTGGAGTGCAGACAAACCTCGGAAATAGTGAGTTGGCATTAGACGCCCAATAAATTATACAAATTTTTCTCTACTGTGCAGACATTTCTTGTGGAATATCAATATTTTACTGCCCCGTGTGGGTAAAGATGTTTTATATAACATTTTTTTATATAAAAATTTACGCGTTACATAATACGTTTGATTACAATGATGCTGAATTTTTTTAGAATTTGTCCAGATTGTAATATGTAATTTTCTTCTCTGTGAAAAGTAGTACCACTGACCTTCCTTATTTTCTTATTTATCTATTTTATTTTTGGAGAGAAAGAAAATACTCATTTTGTATTAGGTTTTTTATTTTACCTAAACAATTGTTGAATATTATATTTGTATTGAATTAATAATGATTTAATACAGTACTTCTACTTTAAGATAAAAAAATGACTCATAATTTTCTGATACGGATTTGTTACATTATTACAATTTATCTGATAATTTTGTGCTTCATGTTTTTAATACGTATAAAATTTTGAATAAAATTAAATTGTTTTGAATTTTACATATTCATTATGTAATTGTACTTAAACACCGTATTCGGTTTACCTGAATAAATAATAAAATGTCAATACGGATAATATTTTTTAGTATTATTAGATAATAACTTAATAAAATGTTCACTTAAAAACACTATAGTCCACTTGTGTTTAATTTAAATTTCTATGCACACAAAAATAAATACATAATTAGTTTTTACTATTACCTTTTCTTTCGCCCTTTCAGCGTCTTTTTGGACAGATTTGGCAATCGAAGAGCTCTTGCTTTCCGCCATCTTCTGATTACTACTGAAAAAACAACTAAACCGCTTTCATATTCTTTCCACCGACTAAACTAGAAAAGGGAACGAACAAGGAACATTCCATGCACACGCGGATTAAAAAAAAAACTACTTTCCTCCAGCACGCCAGGGTCGGCACTGCGGGAACAACAGTTCTTCCTTGCAGTTTCCTATTGCGCATTGGCACAGCAGCCAAACACCATACAGCTGGAACTGTGAAGCGCAGAGTTCTATACAAAGATTTTTGTATCTTTTTCATAAACTGGGGAATTGCCTCTGACATTAAGCTTAAGGATTATATATTGTACAAGTACAAAGAAAGAATTAAAGAAAAAAAGGAGTCATTACATTAATTGTTATCGATAATATCAAGTGGAAATATGCGGTGCTGCAGTTCCACAGCGACTATACGCGAACAGCCAGTGATTTTTACTCGAGTTCAGCTAGGTTTTGTTTGCTGTGTAGTTTGAAAGAGGAAGAAAGTGCCTTCCATTTTATTACAGTATGACCAATATCGAAAGAATTTAGAAGAAACAATTTTAATAAGAACAGATTATCACTGCAAGAACTAATAAATAATTTCAATAGACAAAATTGGACTATTAATTAGGCAAATATTACGATAAAGCGTGGCCTTAGGCCCACGTTTAAATGTTCTCAGGAACATTTAATCGAGTCTTTCTGAGACTCTCTCCATACTTTAGGAAAAGCTAAAGAAATTCGGCGCGGCTTCCCACTTAACCAGCTGCTTTATAAAGTTATATAAGGATTAAAGGAGATGTAATTGGTTCAAAACTTCTCCTGATCCCTATATTATACCGAAATAGAATTCATGTGATTTTTTTAACCGAAGGTGTAGTATTTCTTCTTTGAAGTATAAAAGTTAATTCACCAAAAATGTAGTCCACGGTTTGATTCCGGTTTCTCCCAGAATCTTTGGTTTACATTTAATATTTTCCTTAGACTATTTCGGTCTTTTTTTCTACTATGCTTATTTCTGCTAGATCTTTTCAACCGGTTTCAACCATTTACGCTCTTTGTTTTTCTAGAATTGAAGAATTCAAAGGTTTGTTTTGTGAATCTATTGTTATTCATTCTGGAGAGATGATTGTAGAAGCTAATAATTCTTCTTTGTGTTATTGTGACTGAAAGTCTTTCTTTTTTAAAGTATATTATTTATTGAGAATTATCTTTTTGAAATTTCGGATCTAATATTTCCTAATGCTTTTTCTTTCCTTCTTTTCTAGATCTCTTCATTTATTGCTTTGTTATACATTACTAACTTTTCTTTTACGTGCAAGATTTCTGGTTTTACTGTTCTATTGAAATTTTTAATTTTATTGTTCCAAGTGAGTGGTTTTTTTATTGTCAATGTCTTTAGTCAATAGGAATGAGAGTTTCATTTTCTATGTTCTGGATTCGATTGCGCGATTTCGCAGAGCGTTCCAACTGATCCGTTCTCCTATTTATTTAAAATATTCTATTCTCTCAATATTGTAACCACTAATTTCTTGATTTTCCGATCCTTTCTTAATGTTGATCATGATTTTATTTTTTTCAAAAGAGGTTTTTTAAATCCTATTTTAACCGTTGTTTTTGTAGTTCTTTGATTTACGTCTCACCCTCCAACCATTCTTTAGATAAAAGAGCCTTGTTATTTGTAAACACGAGATTATTACACTCTATCCTTTTGTCCTTATTTTATTTCCGGAATTTTTGTTGAAGTTCTTGTCCCATTCCCTGACAAAAACTTTTTCAAGTATATAGATGAACAACACACGTGTAATTCCGTCACTCTACCTGACCCGGTTTTAATAACAAGTGGTTCTGCTAATTCTCCTATGAATTTCACCTTTGAGTAAATTTCAATCAGAGTAAGTTTTATCATCAAAACCAAATTTAAAAAAAAAATAATATTTTAATATGAAGTAATACGCTTTTTGGAAATCGATGAAAGTTATTACACATATTTTGTTTGAAAGTTTTTCGTAGTTTATAATGCTTTCTATTTTTTTTTTTTACATTTAAATTTATATTTAATTTATTTTAATTTTATTTATTTAATTAATTTTAATTTATTTTATTTTAATTTATTTCCGGAATTTTTGTTGAAGTTCTTGTCCCATTCCCTGACAAAAACGTTTTCAAGTATATAGATGAACAATACACGTGTAATTCCGTCACTCTACCTGACCCGGTTTTAATAACAAGTGGTTCTGCTAATTCTCCTATGAATTTCACCTTTGAGTAAATTTCAATCAGAGTAAGTTTTATCATCAAAACCAAATTTAAAAAAAAAATAATATTTTAATATGAAGTAATACGCTTTTTGGAAATCGATGAAAGTTATTACACATATTTTGTTTGAAAGTTTTTCGTAGTTTATAATGCTTTCTATTTTTTTTTTTTTTTACATTTAAATTTATTTTTATTTAAATTTTGGATCTACCCACAGAAAACGTTGTTCGTATGAAATAAATTTGCTCGCCTTCGAATTATAGTTTTGCTGGTTAATTAAAAAAGCAGTGCTGAGAAATGATGAATGAAGATCGCTACAAAGAGTAAAGTAAAAATTTCTGCGTTTTAAAAATAATTCAGTCATATATATTATTTTCTTTTTTACTCAAATTTTCGTTTGAAATACACCATATGAAAATGTTATCAGGCTTTTATGTTATAAGCAATGATTACGGTAAAAAGGAAAAAAAAATGAAAATATTTTTAAATCATGTATGCAGACATTTAATTTTTTCTTTAAAAAATTAGGTATTTAAGTTATGTAAGAAAATCTGCATCGGTACCATCAAGAAATTTTCTCTAGAAAATAAAAAAAGAATAATCGAAATCACTTTACTTTGTGAAGCATTCGATTGAACATAGTCAACAAAAAAAAATTTAGTCGATTAAAATATGAATTTCCACTTATAATTAATTGAACTCCGTATCAATTAATTTTATATATTATTATTATTACTATATATATATTTACATTTATACTTTTCATTAATTAAAAAGTACTTCTATTTTATTATAATATTAATTCTATTAAAATTATTATATTAATTCATTTTTTTTTTGTGAAAAAATTGAATTATAACTATGGTTCGTTGTATAAGCTTCTACGTCATGGATTAATGTGTAATGAACCAGTTACCTACTTGTGCAGTAATGATTTTTAAATTCCTTCAGTCGTTTGTATGAAGATATGAGCAACGAGGTATTATTCGACTCGATTCGTGTATTACTATTTGATTAAAAAATAGCAGTAATCCAATTTTACTGGAACTATATTTGCAGGAATTACAATTACAGATCATTCAGTTTCATAACAGGTTTATTGTAATCCAGTAAATAATATTCCGTATTAACCTATTTAATTTAGAAACTGAATTTTTACGTTTTATAAGTTATAAGTACTCTGTTGTAAATTTAATAAACTTATTGAATTTGTAACGTCGTTAATAGGTAATAGGATTTTATATCTGAATATGTTTTAACAAAAGACAATTTTTAACATAGCTATAATAAAACATTTCAAGGTAGCAATGATTGAATCATTTTATACTGGATTAAATATAGGATTGTTAGGTGTGTTTTTTTTGGTTTTTTTTTATTAATAATTTTATGACCTTAGAGAATGAAGATTCTGTTATAATTAATCAGGTGAACATTACAAATTTTAATTTTCATCGATTGTAACTTTGAACAGATTTTGGTTTGTAAATTACTTATGTTTTGCTAACAGATACAAAATTCATTTTGGATAAAGTAGCCAACATAATAAGGCAGTATTTCTCAACCATTTAGGGTGCCGTGATAACACTAAATGGAGGGTGCGAGTATATTGAAAAGAAAGTATTATTAAAAAATTTATTAATTTATTGAAAGTTAAGTAAAACAAAATACATTCTGACATGATAAAGCATAAATATAAATAATAAAATATATATTTCCACTGATATAATACACTTATAAATTGGATTTTATCAGTACTGCACAATGTACTTTAAATTAACTTATCAATATTAAATTAAAAACAAGTTTAATAATTATTAGTGACTCCCTTGGGTCTGTCTTGCAGAGCAAAGTTTTTCGAAGAAAGGTTTAATATTA
Source organism: Lycorma delicatula (assembly GCF_047948215.1). Lineage (NCBI taxonomy): Eukaryota > Metazoa > Arthropoda > Insecta > Hemiptera > Fulgoridae > Lycorma > Lycorma delicatula. The sequence goes on from NC_134459.1 coordinate 20,194,883, forward strand.
GACACTCTTAGTTCTTTTTCTATATTTAGCTGAGATCTATATTTTGTCTTCAAAGCAGCCACCGCAGAAAATTCGGTTTCGCAAAGGTAGAATGTTGAAGACGGTAATAGTATACGAAATGCTGTTGTTTTCAGTGCAGAAAACTCATCATCCACCCCTGCCCTAAATTCAAAGAGTGATTTATTACTAAATTGCCTTTTGATTTTACCACTTGCCGTGAAGTTTATGAAGATTTCTTCTTGGGCAGTTGATAGCCCTTCGTGAGTATTCTGAAATGGATCCTTAATATGCTACCAAGTAACATGCTACCAAGTTGTTGTCAGCATGAAAATACTTGTTAAAATCCTTTGCCACCATGGCTAAATGATTTTCGATGATTACAAAAAGAACTTTCACATGTTGTTCTTCAGCCTTGTAAATTTTAACATATTCATCCACATTTGGAAATATTTCTAGGTTTTTTTTGCTTTAAATTTCTGTTCCACAATTGCAATTTTCTACAAAAAACATTAACTTTATCACTTCAATCCAACATACGACCATCGTATTTGTTCCTTGGATTTGAAGATTCAAGTGCTAGATACAAAGTGGGTGGCGCGTGGCAACCGAAACCGTCATAGGTGTCTCCCCCTGTGGGATCAGGATGTGCTGCACCCATGACTTTACAATGTGTAGAAAATATTCTAGATTTTAAGGGTCTTATTCTTAAATAATTTACTACGATTACAACCGTCGTTAGCACAATATTCAGACCAGGACTCATTTATTTCTGACAAACTAAAAACAATTTGTCACGCAACTTCTCGAAAAGCTGGTGCTGTACATCTTCAGCTATATCACCAATTCGACGAGCAACAGTATCATTTGATAGAGGCATGGACTGCAATTGTTTAGGAAACAGTTTCTACAATCTCAATTGCAGCTGGTAAAATAAGCTCTTCTACCAATAGTATGAGACTTTTTAGATCTGGCTATTTTATATGAAACTTTGTAAGAGGCAATTAAAGCTTTTGCATTCAGACAAAGATTTTTTTTTTTAATGTTGTTTGCTTTTCATATGATTTTAACTTTAATTCGAAGAATTCTCGGGGTTTGTTGATGTACTCGCTATGAAGCGTTTCCAAATGTCGTTTAAGTTTTTTAGGTTTAATGCTGACAGCTGCCAAACCTTTTGAGCAGATGACGCACAGAAGCCTTGGTGATTTTTTTTGTTATTCCTTGCATTGTTGCTATTCATCTAAAGATTTTAATTCCTGTTGGTACTGCAATAATTATGGTCGCACAGAGGCCTTTCTTTTTCATTTACTTCAGTACTGGTAAACCCAAAATTTAAGTATTCTTGAGAATTTTTTTTTTGTTTTTATTTTTGGAACCACGCTCATCTGTGCAATTGTTGATGTTTCATTATCGTCTAACGCTCGCTTACGCCCCACTTAAAAATTTATTAATTCTGTATAATTATAATTTATTATAGATTCTGTATAAATCTACTGCCGTAAATATTTAATACCGCGAATTGCAGTTAACACGAAAATTTCAACATACACATTCACGACAGATTCGATAGAGATAGAAGGATTGACTGGACTGAGACTGGCTGGAATTGAGCGAGGTGCAGCATTTATATACGATTGCGCAGACAGTAGCCCAGAGTTCCAGAATCTTCGAGACAAGTCGAAACTTCTCGCAAAGTCGCGAGAATGTCCGATGTGGTGGATGTAAGATGGAGAGCAATAGAGAGGCATCGATTCTGATTTTGTCAATGCAGCGGGTCGGTATTGCCAAATTTCATTAAATTTACATATTTTAGGTAATTTGTAAGGTTTGTAACTAAGATCGTAGTGTAGCTTTTGCGTCAAAATACTCAGAATACATTATTATTGTTTACACTATTATTGCAAGAGAGGGGGGAGGTGCGATGAAAATTATGTTTGAAAATTGAGTAGGAAATACTAAAAGGTTGAGAACGCTGGAGTAGGGTAATACCGGGCGGTACGAAAAAAAACTCAGGGATTTCAAAAACGAATATAGTTTTTATTTTTATTACTTAATAGTATTTTATACATAACCTTGAAGCGACAACAGTTAAATTTTAGTTTAAAAATTCTTCGTCAGATAGTGCTGTGTTAGACCGTTGCATATGCCAAACTATTATGAGTCTGGGCTTATGTACAATTGCGTCGTCAAAAGAGAAAGCGTAGTGGGTGTAATGGTTCATAGAAACAAAATCAGCGGCTGTCATACCAAGAAATTATACGCTGGCCTATCACTGAAATTCTCCAAGTGATAAAAGCATATCTAAGCGGTTTGAACAGTTTTTGAAAACCGGAAGCGTTTTAAAAAGACACTTAGCCTACGAGATAGGCTTAAAACAAACCCAAAAACACAGAAAGAATTCGACTGTTTTTTCAACGAAATTCAAAGTGTTAGTGTCAACTAAACATTCCTTTAAGCATTTCCATGATGTTGTTCGCAAGCGATTGTAACTTCATGCTTATAAACTGAAGTTACTTCGTTTAAATTAAATCTAACGATAAGTCATAAGTAGTTCAGTTGTTAACGACCACGTTAGACTTCATTTCTGTTGATGAAAACTACCGGCAGCGGATTTTATTTTCTGAAGAAGCAACATTTCATGTTCATGAAGTCGTGAATCACCATAATTGTCGATTATGAGGCTCAGAAAATCCAAATGAATCGGTGTAATTCATCCGCAACTGTCCAAAAGTGTATGTCTGATGTGGTATAATGCATAATCGTTCCATTAGAGGTAAAAAATTTTAGACTTTGTACTTTCATATAATAAAACACATACATTTGTAATTACGAAGGTAATAAAGTAAATTTAATTTAAACCGTAGAATTCTTTTTCGAACTTCCGGTATTTGGCACATAGGACCAGATATACTGTCATTATACTTTAGTTTTCATTTCCGATTCTCTAAGTGCACTTGTTGCAATTCGGAACAAAAACATTAAGGATGTCTTAATTTCAAACAAACATCATGTCCATTTTATACGTTTTAAATCAACGAGGACAGCGATGCATATTTGTATGGACTCCAGGGCATGCTGGTATTACAGGTAATGAGAGCGCAGACGAAGCTGCCAGAAAGGCAACAGTCTGCGATGATTTGGATGCATTTCCTGTAAGAGTGGCAGATGTTAAAAATTGTCTATCTAACGTAGTAAAAAACAAGTGGAATACTGAATGGAGGAGTTTAAATACAAAATTAAACTCAGTAAAAACTTCTCCATATAAATGGAAAAGCGACGTGAAGTTGATTCGCCGAGAACAAGTAGCTGTGACTTAGAAATCTTAGACTTGGAATCGGTCACACGCGATTAACAAATTCATATTTGTTAACCGGCGATGAGAAACCAATGTGCGGTGTTTGCAATAAAACACTTACAATTAAGCATCTAATAGAAGAGTGTACAATATATGAGGACCTCAGAAAGAGGTTCCGTCTAAGAAATGATATTACTGCTGATTTAGCTAATGGAAATGAAAGAAAAATAGTTCCATATTTACACGCCAGTGGACCTCTTAAAAGTCTATAAAAATGGAAATTTTAAAGCTGTGTTAAAGAATCTCTAAGAGGTAGTTTCATTTAAATGTGGAATTCTCGAAGCGTGGCACGTATAGTGACGGGAGGTAGCCCTCTTGCCTAGGCCACCCTGGCTTGTCTGCATTCAAGAGCAGTGAGTCGGGGTGTGTCCAATGATGGCATGGGGGACCCTCAAGGGTGGACTGCGGGCACAGTCTGTAGCCTGTTTATATGGAGAGTCAACTGCCACGGCATCCTGGCGCGACTGATATTCTGCTTAACGGCGGCTCTGGTCACCCCGAAGGTGCTAAAATTAACAAATAATCGAGACAGGTAGAAGAAGATAATAGTATTGATAACTTGTATTTTTAATTTCATGGTTTTTTGATAACCTTATCTCAAAATTTTAATATCGGGGCCCTTTACACCCCGTAAGTGTGGTGCTTGTCTTTGTTATTTTGTTCTAATGTTCTGTGTAGTTTGTGCTTTTAAATAAAATGTAAGGGCCCTTTACACCCTTACATATGACGATCCTGATGGTTATACTAATCTCTTTCTATGAACGTGACGAGGGCACCTTAGTAGTCGATGCCGTAAAAAAAAAAAAAATAACTTTCCAGACTTTCTTCTGTCTGTGTCGCTTGAAAAAGCATTTGAGGTATAAGTGGCTTAGTTAGAAATGCTTCATCATATAGTACTTTTTTGTTTATTCTTATTTAATAATTCAGTAATCGAAACTAAAACTTTCCAGATGAAAGGAAGTCATATTATCACCCCAGCATGTAAGGTAATGATACCCATTTTTCAGCCGATAAAGATGGAGGTCCAATTTTTAGAACCGATTGACATTTTCATTTCGGTAGGTTTGGTGTGAAATATATAATTTATAATTTCTGGAATAATTTATGTCTCGTATCTGATCGATTACAATCATTCAGTTTTTTGTATCTTACATATATATGCGGATGTATATAAAGATCAAGAAATAAAACTGTAAACTGTACCCGCAGGAGTCCTTTAAACCTCTCGATGTTATAGATATCCATTCCAATATCAGATGCTCGGGTAGATTGAGTCTCTTTTATTGTATCGACCTAAATAAATATGTTTCGAGAATTTGCTTTTCCTTTAGCTACTAAAGAGTTACACTTAGAAGTTTTTGAGACTTCCTTAAGGAAATTCATCCCATCCGATGTCAATGATTGTGTTCAGTGCGGAGTTATCTAACTGTTCAAGGAATCCCCGCTTCCACTGGGATAAATCAATATATCAAAAGGTACAATTACTTAACAGTAATTGTTATATATAACAATTAGAATTAATTATTCAGGAATCCTTGAGTATCAGGTATCGTAGAGACACCGAGTAACCTTACTCATTCAAGCTGTTTCCATGGTAACAGTATTCCTTCCCTTGTTAAAACCTTCACGTTTTCTGTGAAAAAAGATCTACCTTTAAAATAAATTATTTTTATAACTGTGTCTGTATATTTATAGCAAAAAGGCTGATGTAATCTCATGAATGTTAGCCTTGACTTTAATCTCTGGAAAGCCTTTGTAGCACTAAAGAGTTGTAGTTAGCACTAAATCAAAAAAGGTATGAAGCGATTGCAATTTCTTAATATTCAAACATTTTAATTACCGGCTAATCTATTAAGCATTGTCCTACTAAAAATGTGTAATTATGACAAATAATCTTTCTACACATTATTATTAAACATTAGAGACATTAGATAAACATTAGATAAACTTTAAAAATGTTTTAAAATGGTTCTTATTCTTAATTATTTTATAATTATGTAATATTTTTGAAAATTAAATATTTTAAAAAAATAGTTCAGCTTTTAACCATTCTTAAGAAGTATTTTTAAATCATCGTTTTATTTTTTAATTTTTAAGTATAAATGTTTTATGTCAATTAATTATAAATACTAAATCTTGTTTTACGGGGCTTATAATTTGTAGTTTATGTAATTATATAAAAATATCTTCTTTCACCGGAACGTTAAATTTTATTATTGTATTAAAAGCTAAGTTAAAAATAAATTATCTTTTGATTTATTTTATACCTACATATAATTTTCTTTAAAGAGATTAAATTTAATGGTTTTTTCTTTTTAATAACGGATTATTATTAAATAAATAAACAATAAAGATTAAAAAATATAGATTAGCGGTACAGAACTATATTTTAAAAGAACATTAAACAGGATCTTACGGCGGAAATTATACAGTTATTTATTAAAGGAAATAAGCAGAAATTTAAGTGCGTATATATTTTGAAATATAGAATTGATAAGACTTAAAATGCATTCACGATATATATATTAACAATCATGAAGGGTAGTAAGTACGGAGGTGTAGAAACGATTTTGAACCCTCCATTTTATAACAGATGGGGAGATCGGTTGAGCTATTAAAAAAAAAAAAAAAAATTAGAACGCTATCTTATTCACATAAATTTATAATATTTTCCATAAGGGGTGAGAGAGTTTAGTTTGTTGATGTAAATATTAAAGGGTAGAAATTTAAAGATGGTTCGTTATAAAAACGATAAGATGAGTTAGTAATTAGGGACATTTCTCATAACAGCATTCTGTTCCTGTTGCTTATAATACATAATTAGGGCTGTACTAAAATACAGTTTTGCATTATTTAATACGCAAATTGTACCTACCATAATATATTACTTATAAATATTAATACTTTTTATTCCTTTTTTTTTGTATATTAAAAAGTATACCAGCAGGTGTTAAAACATCATCTATTTTAAAAAATATCATCAGTTATGCATACAATTTAAAGGGTACTGGTCTAAAATGAAGAAAGGATTTATATTTTTTGCCAGATATATTATCCTGCTAGATTTAAAAACCTTCTCCTACTGTACTATTAGGATAATAAAATATTTAATTTATTAATTTTATAATGTAATAAAATTAATGAGCATTTTATTGAGTTTATTAAATTCATTAAACGTTAGCCTATTGTTTTCGTTTTAATATATTAGATTTTTTTTGTGGTTATAAATGGAATTTATATATATATATATAAATATATAAGTATTATTGTATATCAAATAAGAATTTAACAAATATCTTATGTTCTAAAACCGGTTGAACGATTTAAAAATTTGTAACAACAAAAACACAAATAACAAAACCTAAAACAACTGTGCGTGTTTCTGATGCACGGCGCACGGCATACACACGCATTCATACACAACTTAATTTAAAATATTTATCATTTTATTTAAATATCGTTTTTTTTTTTATTTATTTAATTCAATGATTCTTATTAAAGCGCGCGCACGTATTGTATTTAATTCGCACGGGTATGATAGTACTAGCGGTGACAGTCGGTACTAACTAAACTAATATAATTTTACAACTTACATAGAACAAATTTCGCTTGTACAGCCGGCAAACTGATGTAGTCGTGAGACTTTACGCACCAGGTATCGAGTCTGCCAGACAATCAAGTTTGAGATCCAGCCAAATCAAATTACTTTTTTACACTATAAATATTATTCATTTATTTAATTCTACCGCTCACCTGTGACGTTACAACATAGCAGACGACTACAACAACATTTTTTAGGGTGCAGATGCGACTTTGCAAAAGGTTTTTGCAGATATTGTTATTTTTTTAATTTTTAAAAAATGTGCCTAAAAAAAATATGTCGTTAATTAGGCGAAATTTCGAGATAATGAGGGTAACCTTGCTCTACAGCCTCCCCGGTTTTACTTTTTAAGTTGAAAATTTAACGGCATAAATTTCCCCATATGTAGAAGTAATCTCATCAGGTTTGGTCAAAATCGGTCCCGTAGTTCTGGAAATATGAGGTGATTTTAAGGCCAACACCGAACACGCGCGCGCGCGCACATGCGAACATTAGCATCCGGTTTTTTGGGTTCCTTAAATTTAAAACGTCAAGATCCGGTGAAAACTGCATATGCCAAAATTGGACCGATTACAATACTTTCCCTTCTATAGATATAGCTCTGCTATAGCGCTACATGGAAAAGGAACATTAAATGATATCTAATTTTAAAAAAATGATAATAGTTTTATACGTAACTAGCGGACCCGACAGACGTTGTCGTGACGCGGCATTATTCTGTAATAAATGCACGCACATAAATATAAGTAACTAAATTAATTTAAAATTAGCAGGAATGTGTTCTAAATTTCATTATAATGACTATTAGTATGATATTATCAGTTTGTGATTGTTGTATTATTGTAATGGGTTTATTGATTAATTATGTGTAGTATGGTTAATATTTATTTTCACTAAATATTGAGATGTCCGATGAAAATTGAATTAAAAAATCGAAACGTCGTAAAATTAATAATTAGAGTAATTAATAAATTTTCATCCACGTTACTACTAATTTTCACTTAACATCATTCTAAAAAAGTACCTCCAACATATATTTTTTTTTATTTAATAATTTTGATGTTTCATAACAATGTAACAGCTTAATTAATCAATTAATAAAAAAATTAAAGCACTGTAAAAAAGCAACGTAGTTAAAATTTTAGTAGAAATTTTTCTCATTCTTTATTTTAACATCTATTTTACCAAATTTTAGATAATTGTAAATTAAAAATAATTTTAGAAAACTTTTTATAAAATTAATCAGCTAAAACATTATAAATTAAATTGTTTAAACGTACTTTAAACTATATTATAAGTAACTTATATTTTAATTTTATAAATGTTATAATTTATTTTACAAACTTAAATTTTTATTTTCAAAGAGCCGTTCAATACTTCATAAGTTGCATAGAATCAAATGAGAACTAACAATTTAAATTTGTAGGTTAAGTTGATTGTTATTGAATGCACGTGTATACATTATTAAAATTCATGAAAAATCATGTAAAATACTCACTTCAATACTGCACCTTACAAATTTGCACAATGTACATTTTTTAATTAAACTTTAAAATGTTATTTCAATAAATAATAATATAATATAATATTTTCAAAAAGCGCGCAATTCTAGCAGACTCGGCAATGCTTCGCTATTGCTAGAACTAAGTATACATACAAAATGACAACAATTGAAAGTTTCATAAAACCTTAAAAAACTGAACATTAGCAATTTAACAAAATTTAACCTTTCACATTATATAAGGCAGCACTACCTATCGGATTTAATTCACACCACTCTCTAATCACAGTATTCGGTGGAAAATAATTTTTTAACGAATAGTGTTGTGGCTGCAAAATCATTACAATTAATACTGAACATTAAGAAACTTACAAAACATTACGGAACCTTATAAAATTTCACCTTTAACTTTATAAAATTCAGAATGTAAATAAATCCAATTGTCATAACAGCACTACCTATCGGATTTAATTCAAACTATTCTCTAAATACGAATTTTAATGTAAGTACAACACTAAGCTACGACGCAAGTAACTGATATGCGAAAAAGCAACAAAATAAAAAAAAATCCTAGAATCCGATCGCAGCACCAACTACCGGGTTTGACTGATAAACCAAAAATTAAAAAAAAAACTTCTAAAACGCGATCGCAGCTCTGCCTACCGGACCCACACGCTGCCTACCGGACCCAATTGTGAACCTTAACCATCCCAAGATCAACAACACATAAATAAATTTAAAAAAACATTTTCACTTCAATACTGTACCTTACAAATTTTCACAATGTATCTTTTTTAATTACACTTTAAAACGTCATTTCAATAAATAATAATATAATATAATATTTCTCAATACGCGCACAATTCTAAACGCGATCGCAGTGCTGCCTACTTGTTACTTAATCAGTTGTGATTTTGTTTACATTAGCAATGGCCTTACGGGCTCTTTGTGATTGGTCATTGTGTTTGACAGCGGTCATCTTGCATTGATCTGATTGGTTTTTCTTTGTTTACATTTCCATCTGATTTCTTAGCCTCTTATTTATTAAAAAACTGTTTTCTCGCGATTTTTTGTAACACAATAATAACACAAAATTACGAAATATTTTTCTCAATTTGATCGCAGCACCAACTGTCGGGACAAACATAAAATATTATTGAATATTCGATACTGCGATGGTAGTGCAGTCTGCCGGATCCAGTGTAAAACATTCCAAAATCAACAACTACTTAAAAATATAAAGTTAATTAAAAAACATTTTCCAGTGGACCAAATTGTGAATCTAAATCATTCTCGAATTCTCTTGAACACACACACAAAATTTCATCAAAATTAGTCCAGCCGTTTTTGAGGAGTTCACTTTCATACACACGCACACAAGAAATATATATATATAGAGATGTAATAATTAATTTAGAAATTATTATGTTTATTTATTAAAAAAAAGTAATTATTATGTATTAAGATTGGCGAGACATCCAAACATGTACACTGTGTACTGTATATTGCTTAGCGTTTTATTTTTCATTTTTATTTCTTCCTTTGAATATTTTTTTCGTAGTTTAGAGATGGTTTAGTTTGTTTTATGCTTAGATTGCTATTTTGTGTTAGTTTCCACTCACTCTCGCTTACGTAGTTGTTTTTGCAGTTAAAGGTAATGAATCTTTAACTATTATTATCTTCAAAAATATAATAATGCTGTCAGTTTTTTACGTTTTTGTCAATTACCAGTAATGTATCGAATTAGATACTGTTCAAGTAAATTATTAGTTACCATCGCTGGATTGAACGAAGTAAGTAGAAATCTACTTAACTACTTAAAATTACAATTTATATAAAATATAACCAGAACCGGTAGTTGTATATATAACAGGTTAAAAATAAAAATCATCGATAGATTGGTTAGCTTACTAGATACGTAAAAATTCATAGTTGAGATTCCTTATCTCAGATTTTATAATATTCTGTGATTGACGCAGGGATGATTTCCTACTAAAATTTTACAACACACTTTTTTCAAACGGACTACATTCGTGACTTTTAAACAAGAGTAATTTGAAATTTTTGCACCCAACTGAACAAGAAGGAAGATTATAAAGAGTGTATCGCGTAGTTTTCCCGGGACTTTCGTAACCTATTCTACTTGTGAAAATAATGGAAAAAAATCACATAAACTTACGTCTTAAAATGCTTCGTTTGCGATTAGCGGCTGGTGAAAGATTTCGTTTGGATTTCAGCTATCCTGATGAAACGTAATCGTTCTGAAATTTTTAGGAATTTAATTAAGAGGTATAATTAGGGATTTCTTATGGATTTTGACCTAAATATATTGAATAAAATAGGTCAAGAGGACCTCATGATTTTTGTTGTTGTACACAGTACAGGATTTACCATAAAGAAAAACAAGCAGCTGCTTGAGGCGTCGCTCTGAATACAATGGACTTAAAACTTATTTCATAAATAAATTATGAATAATATAAATCTAAAACAACTATATTAAAACGATTTTACTTGTATTACATTTTAAATTATAAAATATAGGTAAAGCATAACGCATAAGTAACATAATTACACAAATATATAATATGACATTAATAAATAAAGACCAATGACTGGATTATATATCGATTTAAAATGTTTTAAGTCTTCATAAATAATCTTTTAAGCCCTTTTGTCTATTTGAGTGACATTATGACATATAAAATAAACGTTTTAGATAAAATAATAATAATAATAATCCTTACAAAAAATCTGTCCTGGAACCTAAAAAATAATATTTTCAATTCTTTACATTTAAACTTTTAGACGTTGGCAGTGAATTAAAAACAAGCAAATATAAATAACTTACCCTAAATTCCCTTTTGCTTTATTAGTTCTTTACACTATGTATTAGGATATATTATATATTCCAATCTATTATATACATTACATAATATATATATTCAATATATAAAAAAGTATTATATAAAAAAAAGCTGACAACAAAATATTTATAATTTCCTGACACTGGTTATTTATTCTTATAGAAAGGAAAAATAATGATACCTGAAATAAGTTTTAAAAAATAAAAAAATATTGACATATCTTTACTTTTTTTTTTGCTTTCCACCCTTAAAATCATGTTCCAAGAAAATTTCTATAATTTTTTGCATGTTTTTATTTCTCCACTAAATGTAATAAAAAATTAATAATAAATAAATAATAATAATATAAATATAATTTATAATAATAATTTATTATTATAATTCATTATTAATAATTTATTTATAATAATATAAATAATAATAATTATTTTCAATAAATGTATTAAAAATTATTAATAATGAATAATAGTAGTAAATTAATAAAAATTATCACCTTCCATTACGGTAAGCAAGTGTACTGCCGGGTTTTATTGTTTGCAATAACATGATTGTTTGTCAACTGATTTTTACAGATGAGGTGACATTTTTTTCAAAATAAAATGCTTAATAAATTTTGTAATAAGTGAAAAATTTGATCAAAAAAATAATTACAAAGATATCTAAGATTAAAAAAAATGAAGTGGCCGCCATTTTGGAATTTGAAGAAGAAGATACTAGTCTTACATGTGCCAGATTTAATTAATGTAGGTTTATCCGTTCCTGAGAAATAAATTTTTTGTTGAAAATCACAGAATGGCGTTCAGAAGGAAAACAAAGCAAAACAGGATTTATGACGATATGAACTTTTCTGCTCATTTTGGTGTCCTGAAGTTCAGTGAATACGTCCTGGAACACTTTGTATAGAATTAAAAACTAACATAGTTTATTAAATTTTATTCTAGCTGTTTATAAATCCTATAATTATAAATATGATGGGGACACCACATGACTTTCTTGCACGCCTATTAAATTACATATACACATTTTTTTTTTTTTTTTAATGAAAAGTACATAAATGATTAATAACTTCTGATATTTTTTCATACTTTTCTTCTATTGTTATTATTGAATTATTATTTATCTAAAAACTTATTTTACAGAGTTTAATAATTATTAATAAATCGATATACATAAATTAAAAAAAAAAAATTACAAAAGGAGAAGTCTGATACGAACCGATGTGCCTTTCCCTTCTAAGATCCATTAATTAAAATTTAATTTGGCTGTAACTCTGGAACCAGTGAAAGAAAGTAACTACCACTTATGATATATCGTTGAAAAATTCTCAATGAGAGTTTGTTACTGCAGTTAAGAAAAATGTCCAAAATCCAAATGTTTTGTATTTTGGGCTTTTTAGGACTCTTTTGGCCCAGTCGATTGCAATCAAAAGGGCAAAAAATTGCAATTAACTAGATGTAACAACAATCCTAAATCCATAATTTCAACATCCTACGGTAAATCCTTTTTAAGTTATGCGAGTCACGCTGAAATTAGTCAAAATGAATATTTCCGTTGAAATCTGAAAACCGAATTTTTTCGCGATCGAAATACTTCCTTTACTTTGTACAAGGAAGTAAAAATGAATGGAACGGAAAGAAAATTTTATAATTTTTTATAATTTTCATTTTTTTACAACTGAAATATTTAAAAAAAGTATATTTTCCATACATTCCATTTAATATCATTACTGTACGGTTTTTAATTTCTGACTAAGTGATACTAATGTTACAAACTTTGTTTTCATTGGTTGTATAAATGACTATTGACGTTTTATTACATTATTTATAATATATTAATAGTAGAAATATGTTTCTTCCTCACGAATGAAAATAAATAAATTTTATTATATCATTTAATAATTTATCGAGTAAATTTTATTTTGATAAAAATACATATTGAAGAGAACTCTAATGTTTATTTTTAATTAAATTTTTTACACGTTATTAGGAAAACTGTATGTTGCAACGTAGAGAAAATACAGTTAAAATTTAAAAAAATAATAATTCGGTTTTAAGTAAAATAAAAAAAACTTTAATTGATTTCATTAATACTAATTGTTTTTTACCCGTAGATTTTTTTTTGTTTGCTCATATATTTTAAAATTGAAAGATGGGTTATAATTTGTAATGAAAATAATACAATTTATTTATTGGTTTTATTCTAATTTATTTTATAATTATTTTCTTTCCGGCATAAAATAATTGTCAAGAATTTGTTATTTATTAATAAGAGCATCTCTTTTATACTTCTCCATTACAAAAAAAAAAAAATATTGAATCAAAAAAAGAGTATAATATTTCGCAATTAGACTTTCATTTTGCTAGAAATTTATACTATGAAATTTCTTTGTTAGGAATAATTATACTGATTGTATGCTTCTAATTTCAACGGTTTTCATTATAATACAATTGAGAAATTTTTGTTTATGTAGAATTTTAAATTTGTAAAATTGAATTTTCTTTTTTTATGTATATGCATGGATATGGGGGGTATGCGTACGCATGTTATACGTAATAAAACTTTCTTATACGAACTTTTATTACACTGAATTAATATATTTTAAATAAATCTGCAGAATATACAAAATGTCCTTTAAAGGTGAGGCTAAACTCTAGGAAGTGATTCTACTTAACATGCTGAAAAAAAAATCTCCAGTGAATATAAAAAAAAAATATTTTTCATGAACGGTTGGAGATAACGCAATAAAATTTTATGTACTTTATTTTAAATTAACATTTTTTAATAGCAAAAAAATAACGATACTCTTCGTTGATAAATGTCAAAATGTTGATCGTATCAATTTTTAAATTTTAAATATCTAAGGAATTATTAGATTTATCAAATTGTGTTGTATTATAAAAATTATAAAGCTATTTGTTGTGAACAAAACGATATCTTAGTCGTAAAAATTCGACAACAAACAACAGAGTTATTGCAAAACGTAGGCCTAAACCGATATGACAGTCATCTTTAATTTTTTATTATCGTGATTTATTTTCATGTTTCTGATGAAAATTTGATTTAGTTATGAAATGAGTCATGATAATAGAAAAAAACAAGATGGCCGCCACATCGGTTGAACCTGCGTTTTGCAATAATAACTCTGTTGTTTTTCGAATAATAATTTTTTTAAGTAATTTAAAATAATTTTTTCTTAAAAAACACAAAATGGAGGACAAACTGAAAAATATGCGTTTTCGGACCTATGTTCAATCGACATTTTTTCTTCAGTGTGTTCAGTAGGATCACTTCCGAGAGTTTGGCCTCACCTTTAAAGGACACTAAGGACACTATATATATATATATATTGTAACCACATATATGCCTAATTTAATATCGGCGGACGAATACTGTAGCAACTCAATGTGAGCTGGCTCACTGTGTACGGACGCACTGATACAAAACACCACTACCGCCACTCAGATGACCGTGCAGTTCTCCCATCATAGCGGCGCTGCGACCCCACCACTATAAGGCTTCAATAAAAGAACGTGCACGAGAGTGAATTTTCAATTCATCGTCGACCACCACCTGCAGAAGATCAAGAAAAAGAAGATGGAAGAAGACAGAAGAAGTTCTCTGGCCGGCTCAACATGGGACCTCCAGGTGGATGCCGACATCCCCGACGGAGCAGTAGGCCTGGGCGGCCCGCTGACGGAGCCGCTGGACGCAACCTTCCCGCTCCAGCTCCAGCTCGCCGGTCTTCAATCGCCCTGGTCGGCGGACTCAGCAGCAGTAGCCGGCCCAGCGTGAGATCGTTCGGGGAGAACCGCCTCCTCGAACCCCGGTCCCGGCTCCTTCGCGGACCGGAATGAGGTCGCGTTCCCGTTTTTAGATGACCTAAACTGGCCGACTTATTTCGGTGAAGGTCTGAATTTCTATGCTGCGTAAAAAAATTTTGATTGGTATGAGTGTAGCACTGATTTAACTTTAAACTCGTTCGTTTTCTGAGGCATTCACAGTCACGAACGGTGTTCTCAAATCTGTACTAGGAGCGGGGTTCGTGCTTCCGTGGTTTCGGTTAATTAGTTTGAGGGAATCATGTTAGGTTGGTTGTGAAGATATCCATTTGAGGTGTATGTGAAGGAAAAATTTGATTTGTATTTACTGAAGCAAATGTCTGCCGAGGCATTTACATTGGTGGCATCCCGACCGAGGCCTGGCTGATGACTGTGAGGTGTAGTCAGTTAGAGGGTCTAAAGACGACTTCCGGTAAAGCCTCTCAGGGCTTGGAATGGAGGGGGTGGTGTGGCGACCAGTAACGTCTCAAAGTGGGTGTCTTTCCCCTACGGGTTTGGGGCCACCACTGCCACGCTATAGAAGGGACCCAACTGTCGCTGAGGGAAAGCCCGATCGGACTTCAATGGACGAGCCGCAACTCCCCGACTTCGCCAGAGATCGGCTTCCGGACCCAACAGCTCTTCCAGAACTAACGCAAAAAATGACCCTTCTCAGGGCCACCACAAGGTTATAAATTACGTGTCGTCGAAGCCATTTGGCGACTATATTTAAAAAAAGTATATATATACTTTTTTAAATGTATAATTTTCTTTTCAAAATTTATTGGTTAAAGAGTAGTTTTTCTAATATAAATGATAAATTTAATTATTTTCACGACTCTCTCAAATAATTTCATCAAAGTAAAATCCCATAAAAATAACATATAGATGGTCATAATGAAAGGAATTATGATTTTCTTTCAGCATCGTTATAATTTTAGGTGACGAAAGCACGAGTATCAGTGTTGGATTTTGTCTTGGTTTAAAGATTACAAGATAATTTATTATCGCACTTGTTGAGCGCGAAATCAACTCATTCTATAATAACATAACTGTATCTGTCTCTAATAAACGTAAATCCATTTGGAAATTTGTTACCTCACCACAAAAAATATAAATATATCTACCAATGACTTTTAAGATATAACCTTTTGCGAAGTTAAGCCTTAAGATGTAACAATTGATCTCACTCATAATCAGGTTCGTGCAGATAGTTTTTCGCATATCACTGAGTGATGCAAATATTACAAAATATTTATGATATTTTCTAGTATAGTTTTTTAGATAGATGGCGTGCTGAAAAGTTTCAGGCGCATGCGGTTGGTTAATTATTTGTTTGCGGCGATCGTGTAAATCAAACAAGTTTAGAAATTTCCTGAAAAATAGATTAAATTGAAATTTATATCTTTTGTTAAATATTTTATTTTAAAAGATTTAACCACGACGGACATATGACTGATATTCCAAACATCTCAATATACTGCGTCCGCTACATTTTCTAGAGGTAATTTTAGATATGTTCGCATTGATGAGGATGTGCATCACTTCTGACCTGAACTGCTCAAAGAATTAAAGAGTCAGTAGATCCCAGGAGATTGTTCTGTGGTCCGCTTCGAGTGTAGTTCTGTGATATTCGATGTGGTATACTGCTCTTTTGGCTCTAATAAATACCCAAATCAAAATAAGAGTCCAGATCCCGTGCCTTGGTCAAAAGGGTTGGTGGCTTTTTTCAGCGTTTCTGCTGCGTAAAAGAAAAGGAAGTCTTCGTCTTCTTCTTGTTATCCTAGATAGGCATTAAACCTATACCCACTTTAAGTAGAAATCATAACCACATCTTCAGCGGTCTCCCCATACTTCTCTTTCCTTTTGGTTTATTAATTAATTAATCGCTTGCTTAACCCATCTATCATTATACAATCTAGATGTATGCTGAAGCCAGTTCTCCTTGAAATGCGCAATTCGTTCATCAAAAGAGAATACATTAAATTCTCTTCTTATACAGAGTGAGCACCATAAAACCGAGCCCATAATGAAACCGCCACCCAACACTATTTATGAAAGACTCTCACACACCTAGTGACACTAGTGGATGTATATGATACTGCTGATTGTTGCTGCCGTTTGTCAGGTGGTTACGTGTCAGTGCAGTGTACGATTTATTGCAATGAGTATTGTGAGTGCAGTTTTGTTTGTGTAAAATGGTTGTGTTTGCAGATTATTCAATCCAGGAGAGGATAGTTATAACTGAGGCCTATTTTCGTTCTGGATCGTTTGAAGAATCATTCCAAGTATTTGTAGAAAAATTTCCGAATGCCTGTATTCCAGAGAAGAGTAGCATACACGATTTAGTTAAAAACATTGCGTACGACAGGTTCGGTTTCAAACGCAAAACGAAATTGAAAACGGAAAACGGAAGGTTGCCTTTCCGTTAGGACTCCACAGACCATTGCCGAAATTTTAAGGAGAATAATCACTGCGCAAGTTATCCCAACAATCTGGTGTTAAATACATACATATCTTGTAAAATTCTTCATGAATTAAAATTGAAACCAAACCGCGTTACAACTGAAGGAGACAGACAACGAGATGTGAGTAGCCTCACATCTCATTTGGGGATCGTGGAGGCCACGATCCCCAAAGTTGTCTACTTGCGATTTTTTCCTCTGGGGCTACTTATAGGAGTGAATCTATGCATCTAATCCGCACAATACTATTGAACTAAAGATGAACATTCAGCTAGAAATCAGTGCGATTGACAACTTTTTGCGTCAGACGACCCTCAATATAATCAGTCAAGCACAAAAGTGCATTGATACCCAGGTTGGTAATTTTGACCATCCTGTAACAGTTTTTAAATGTGTAACAGTTTTTTAACAGTAAGGTAAATAAATGCAACATTGTATGTTTTTCTTATTTAATTTATCCGTATCATTCATAAAGTTTAATTCCAACATAACCTACCGATTCTGCAGTGGTTACGTTGTGATTTCGGTTTTATGTTGCTCACTCTGTATAGTCGTTCATAAATCGGTCCCATCTAGAACAACCTTTGACTGATCTAAGAAATCACATCTCTGCCGCCTGATCTTTTGACTTAGTTCTCGCGCGATCAACCCATACCTTACTTACATACGATATCAAAGGGACAAGCATTACTTTACGGTATATAACCTCAGCATTGTATCTGTTCCAACTTCATTGCGAAGGGATCTTCTTACTATTCCATAAATATTTTGAAAACTCGGAATTTTATTTTTTGCATCTATATCTGATCTAAAGCTAATATTGCATCCGAAATATTTAAAATGTGAAACCTGTTCAATCGGTTTGTTTCCCAAATTTATTTTTGATCGTATCGGATCCTTGCCCCAGAAGACCGTACTTTTGTTTTATTCATTGATATTTTAAAATTATATTGACTACACATGTTTTTCTATTCATGTAAAAATCTCTGAAAAGCTTCTTCTGAAGTTTACAGAGATGAATAGGCTGATATTCTGCAAAGAGTAATGGATTTAAAACAGATATTCTTGGACTGAGCGTTATACCATAATAAACATTACTTTCCATTGTCCCACAACGTCGTCAATGTAAATATTAAAAATTTTACACAATAAAATACATCTTTGTGTTATACCTTGTACTTTTTTCTTTCTTTTTCCTGTTCAGTTTCCGGGAATTACCGTTCCCGGTAATGGGAACGGTCAAAACACCGGTATCGACGATCTAGTACTCAAATCCGTATAAAAGTAACTGGCTTTACTAGTGCTTGATCGCTAGAACTCTCGACTTCCAAAATCAGCTGATTTGGGAAGACGCGTTCACCACTAGACCAATCCGGTGGGTTATACCTTGTACCTATACCTACCTTATACCATATCTTATGCCTTTTATCTATATTAGTATCTACCAGTCCATTATTGGTAACGGCATCATTTTTTACAATTTTTGTTTTGTTATATATACCTTTAATCACTTTTATCATATGCAGCGGATAACCTCTTTTTATCATAATTTCCCAGAGTTTCTGCCTTAAAATACGATCAAAAGCTTTTCCGTAATCAACAAATGTAATGCGTGATTTCAGATCAAACTCCTTCCTCTTTTCAATCACTTTATCAAGTATAGTTACATTATCGATGCAAGTTCAATCTATACGAAAACCATTTTGTTCGTCTCCCAACAAAGCCTCTGATATCCGTTGAAGACACATTTTTAAGATCGTAGCGTATACTTTATAAACTGAGTTTCATAAGCTTATTCCTGTGTAACTTTCGCATTTTGTTCAATCGCCTTTCTTAAAAAAATGTATAAACCTCTCCAACTTTCCAACACTCGTTTATTGTGCAGGTTGCAGCACATATTGTAAATATGCAACGATCTAAAATAAAGTGTCGATCTACCGTACTTCAACAACTCAACTTATACTGTCTATATCGGCTGCCTTCCTAAGGTTCGTTTTAATGCCTCAAATGTAATCCAACTCATTGGTTTCCTCTACGTCTCTCTATACAGTAAATCATGATAGTGGGCGAGCCATTGTTCAATCTTTTTGCATATATCCGGGCAACCTCTTTCTCAGATTTATTGAGATATGTCATTATCTTATACCCGAATGTTTGTCTTCCATGCAGAAGACAAACCTTCTTCTGGAAAGGAGAAAAGAAAGTAATAATAATAGTAATAATAATAATAATAATAATTAATGCTTTATTTTTCTAAATATAAATTGGGAAAAATTCTTTAATGTCACGGCTTGTTTTACAAAACGTTCACTCGAATTCGAGCGAAAAAAAAATATTTTGCAGAAAAAATAATTGTAAAAAATTTATAACAATGCATAAAATGAGATAATATACGAAGTAAGTCCACTACCGAGCATCCAAAAGGTGATTAAACACATCCACGGTTACATTGTACCGTATATGAAACATATTAAAAGGTTCTCGAAGGAGATTATTGATTTTCTGGTTAGGATGAAGAAAATAAGAGCCATACACACAGCCGGAAGTGGCGGGGGGGGGGGGGGGGCATCGCATTAGATCTCGACGATCTGGTAGAATATCTCAAAGAACAAGGCAATTCGTTTTTAGCAGAAAAACTCATTTTAGGAACGCTGCAATCGTGAATTGTACAAAAGTTAAAAATAAGAAAAAATATTATAAAAAAAAACTAATTTTCTTTTGTACTGTATAATTTTTTTATTATTTTAAAATACACAATATTGAACTAAATTTAAAAAATCTGATGTGGACATCACATAACTTGTAGCCTATTAAATTACACATACATATTTTTAAAAGTACATAAAATAATATTTCTCTAATAATTTCTGATGTTTTTTTTATTGTTATTATTCAATTATTATTTATTGTAATTTTTTTTTTCCAATCAGAAGTTAATAACTAATAAATCAATATATTTAAATTAAAAAAAGGAGATGAAGTTGGATTTGAACCCCCTTAGGCCTTCCCCTCTTAAGATCCAAATAATTCATTAATTAAAGTTTTATTTAGCTATAACTCTGGAACCAATGAAAATAAGTACCACTTATGATAATATATCGTTGAAACCCTCTCAATGAAGGCTTATTACTGTAGTTAAGAAAAAGTCCAAATTCCAAATTTTTGGGTTTTGGGCACTTTTGATTGACTTTGGGCAATCAAAAGGGGGTGCACAACTAGATGTTACAATAGTCCTAAAAAAAAAAAAACATTTCAACTTCCTGTGGCTAATCGTTTTTGAGTTATGCGAGATAAATTCGTATATACAGACGTCCCGTCAAAACTATTCAAAATGGATTCAGGGATGGTCAAAATGAATATTTCCGTTGAAATCTGAAAACCGAAATTTTTCGCGATCACAGTACTTCCTTTATTTCGTACAAGGAAGTAAAAACGTTTTATATGTATTTTATTGTTCGCGTTCACAATACTTCCTTTACTTCGTAAAAGGAAGTAAATACGTTTTATATATATTTTATTGTATCACATTTTAACAATTTTTCTACTTTTTACAAAAACTAAAATTTGCAAAAACGCGTGACGAGATGGAGAAAATGAAGGTTACTTTCGAATTTATCGCTAACAATTACATAAGAATCGATTATCAAAGACTAAGAAACACAACCATCACAGGCTTGTGTAATTGGACTAAACGAATGGTATGTTACTTTCTTAACAACTTGGTTTTACACAGGTCTTAACCAAACATCTGCAATATTTCAATCAATTAATTAAATTTATAACAATCTTGATCAAAGAAATTTAACTTTATATCATTTCAACAAAGCATTTAATTATTACAGTATGTAATATGAATATCTTAATCAAATAAGATTGGGCTATTTGGTTTTTAGGGAGGTTATGGATCGTACATTTGTTCATCTCTTAGGAGTAGAATAAAATACTGGAACTTCCATATATATCTGGTGACACGCTTTTGATGTTACATCGTAGAAGTTTCCTATACAGGTTAGGGTCAAATAAAGAAACTTGATCGCGTCATTTCTTTTATTTTAAATTGCATAAATTATCTCTCTGCTTATCTTAACCCAAATCCGGATTACCTTATATGATGATGAAATCTCATCGATTGCTTCTGCTAAAACGGTAGAAGAATTGAGGTCAACAGTGAATTCATTATATAACAGAGTTAACACATTCGTATATAGTTGTAAATGTAAATAAAGTTGTAATTATAAATTTCTTCAGAAAGTAGTATCCTATATCATCCTAAACGGTTCTATATTATTGAGAGTTCTAAAACAGAATTAAGCTTCTAAGGTTGATGGTCGAACAGTTTCTTAGTTGACATAAATATGTTAATTTTGTAACAAGAAAAAAATTTTTTGAGTTTGTTAAGCTACAGTACACGGTAGCTACGGTATACTATGCATACATTCACTCTGTGTACTTTTCTGGAATCGTATATTGATAAAAATTGGTTAAATCTGGAAGAATATTTAAATTACAGTAATAGTTTTTGAGTCCTCTATGAATCTCATCGTTTTTTTCTTCTGTATTACATTTAACAATTTAAAAATATTTATTATACACATTGTTTTCATTTATGATTAGAGTTTACAGTTATTTATACTAAATATTTTTTTATTTTTTAACCTCCGGGACAATCGTTAGGTATTACTTCAGAAGATGAGCTGAATGATGTGTTGCATGTGTGAAAATGCCATGCTTGACCGGCATTCGAACCCGGGACCTCCGGATGAAAGGCCGACACGCAACCACTCGCGCCACGGAGGTTGTCTTATACTAAATACTGGGATTACTAAACCATACAATCCACCACGGAAATAATATACGTATCAATCTTAAACATAATATGATCTTTTTCAAACAAACAAAAAACGTACTGTCAATATTCAAAAATTTATAATGAATTATCCATAACAACCAGATGTTTTCAAAAATATCAATTTTAAAATTATTTTAAAGAATGAGATATTTAGTGTTACCCAGTATTCATGTAATAGCATCTATGAGGAACGTGATTTTATGAAGTAGAGTAATCCAAAATGTGTAGATTTATGGCAGTGCGAAAATCTTTGTAAATATTTCAAAAATTTTAATCAAAACATTATTCTCACTCTGTGAAGTGGTCCAAATTATCGATTATATTTCGAGATGGGTAAAAATCTTTTTTCTAGAAATGAAAGTATTATAATCGGTCCAGTTTAAGCATATGCGGTTTTCACAGGATCTTGATGTTTAAACACCTAAGGAACACAACAAAAATGGATGGAAATTTTCCGGATTGTAATGTTTGTATGTGTGTTCGGTGTTAGCATCTAAATCACCTTATATCACTCGAACTGGTAGACCGATTTTGACCAAACTTTTTCATATTACTCGCATATACGGGACATTGACCTCATTAAATTTTCAACATAAAAAAGGTCAAGGGTAGGCTGAGGCTGTAGAGCAAGGCTCAGTAGCTTGAGTTTTCTTTTTTAGGTATATTTAACATTTAAATAATAACAATATTTGCACAAAAAAAAATATCATTGCGAAATTGCACCTCTTCCCAAAAAATTGCTTTAAACGATTACTATGTTGTGAAGTCACAGGTGAGCGTTAGAATTAAATAAATGAATAATATTTAAAGTGTAAAAAATGGATGACCTGGTCGACTCGGTAGCTGGAGCGTTAAACCACGCGGCTTCACCAGTATACCCACCGTACAAAAGAAATTTGTTCTATGTAAGTAGTGAAATTACATTAGTTTAGTTAGTGCCGACCGTCGCCGCTAGTTCCGCCATACCTGCGCGAATTAAGTACGGTATGCGTGCACAATTTAGTTATAATCATTGAATTAAATAAACAAAACAGTATATTTAAACAAAACAGTATATTTAAATAAAATAAGAAATATTTTAAATTAAGTTGTGTGTGTAAAGCGTGCATCAGAAACAACCCAGGTCAACAGGTAAAGCCGCGTTACGGGAACGTCCTACAACTGTGTAATCAGCTTTTTTTAATATTTAAATTGCATTATAATTATATTACAAAAGTATTAAATTTCTCCGAATTTCGATTCTTTTGTGAATTGTCTGTAGTAATGGTGAAAAAGAAACTGGGATGGTTAATATTGGCTGATGCGATTCGATGTGTGTTAAATGATGATGTGGGTGGAATTTTGCAATGTAGCGGTTTTTTGGAATGCTTGATGAGAGTTTTAGGGATAAATTAATAAAATAACTAAGAGGGTGTATTTTCACAGTATCTTTTTACGTCTAGTGTAAATTTAGAGTTTAGAAATTATTTCTGTAGATTAATTAAGTTTCACTTTACTACTTCTAAGGAAAAATATAGACGCATAAATGTATCGACGGCTAGTAGTTTAATTCCTTCAAAAAGTGGACGAGAATAAACTCAGGGATTCTCATAATTAACTTAATCAGATGATTTTTGCCATAATAATACACACAAGAACATTTATATATATATAATTTATTTAATTAGTACATGAACATTGGTAGTCTTAAACAATATTGATAACTTTATTTGAAAAATTTTTGATGCGCTTTGAAATTGTCATAAAAGTTGTTAAAAAAAAAATTCTTTTTGTCAAAGTGATTGATTCATTATCAATTCAAATTTTATTACCTTATATCGTAAGATTAAATATGTTTGAGGAAATTTCTACCACGAAATTTCTACCATGAAATTTCTCCGTATAAAAATATACATATTTGCCAATTCTCGCTATATTTTATCTTGACAACCATCCTATTAAGATGACAGGAAGCCGGAATAAATAACTGCTGAATGTCTAACATTGAGATTTCATTTTTTGATATTTAACTTTACGTTTTGGACCCAAAATAAAATTATTTAATTTTAAAATTGAGGTGTTTCTTCATAATTTTCTGCAGAAAAAAAAATTCTAGTTTATGTTTGTTTAATTTATATTTTGGTTGTAATTGTATAAATACATTTTACATTTTTTTCAATAAAATTAAAAAACACTTAGTGTATCAATCAGTAGTTACTGTAATTGTATGAAACTAATATTATTATTATTTTTTTTTGTGAAACTACAAATTATATTTTTAATTGATCATCTTATACTAATATATTGTTGAGTAGGAACAAAACATTTGTTCATTTGATTTTAGATACATTAACATTTTGTTACCCTTATCTTACATAAATGGAACACTATACATTCATATATACACTCGTACAGTCGTGTGCGCGCTTGCATCCCAATAAAAAATGTTTGTTTACTATATAAAGAGGAAAAGGATGTTTAAACAGGTGATAGGAAGGTCAATTCTGCAAGAGCCTAATCAAATAGATTTATCTAAGACCTACCATTCACTAATACACCAAAGTCACTGAGTGGGAGATAAATCTGTTGCACGTAGCTACATAATCCAAAGATTGTGAGTGCGGTTTCGCGTGTACGTATGACAGTTGTATGTGAATTAATAATTTTGTACACATGTTTTAATTGTCAGAGTGAATCATTTGATTTTTTGTAATAAGAAATTTAATTAAAAATAATTTTTTTTTAATAGTTTTATTTATAGTCGCATCAAGAAATAAAGTCATTAACAAGTTATCACTGTAATATAACTGTACAGGTAAATTTGTAGTGTTGAACAAACTCAGGTCGACTACTCCTGAGAGGCAACCACCGAAGGTGGTTGGGTTTCAATTAACTACACGATTTGGGAACGCGTCTTCCTAAATCAGCTGATTTGGAAGTCGAGAGTTCCAGCGTTTAAGTCCTAGTAAAGGCAGTTACTTTTATACAGATTTGAATACTAGATTATGGATATCGTTGTTATTTGGTGGTTGGGTTTTATTAGGAATGGTCGAACTGAGACTTTACAAGACTACACTTCATTTACACTCATACGTATCATCCTCATTCATTCTCTGAAGTAATATCTGAACGGTAATTCCCGGAGGCTTAACAGGAAAAGAAAAAAAAAACCACGAAAGAACATCGGTATCCACGATCTAGTATTCAAATCCGAATAAAAGTAACTGCTTTTATTAGAATTTGAACCTGATAACTTCGACTTCGAAATCAGCTAGCTGATTTACGACGAGTTTACTGATAAAAAATTTAATTTTAATTAAAGAAATTTTAATTTATCAAAATTGTAATAAAAAAAACCCCAATAAAAATCTGATGTATCCACTAAATGACTTCCTTTTACACCTATTAAATTAAATATACACATTTAAAAAAAATTAAAAGTACGTAAAATTGTATTTCATTAATAACTTCTGTTTTTTTTTTATTCTAATTATTGCATTATTATTTAATGAAATTTTTTTACAGTCAGAGGTTAATAATTATTAATAAATCGATTTATAAAAAAGAAGTTAAAAAAAAGTAGATGAAGTCGAATTCGAACCGATGTGCCTTCCCCTAAGATTCAAGTATTTCATTAATTAAAGTTTTATGTGGCTATAACTCTGGAACGAAGGAAAATAAGTACCACTGATATATCCTTGAAAAGCTCTCAATTAGGGCTTATTACTACAGTTAAGAAAAGTTCAAAATATTCCCAATATTTTGAATTTTGGCCTTTTTTGGATACTTTTGGTTCAGTCGATTGCAATCAAAAATGAAGGTGCACAGCTAGATGTTACAACAGTCCTAAAAAAAAATTTAACTTTTTATGGCTAATCGTTTTGAGTTATGCGCGATATATTCGTACGTAAGTACGTACAGACGTCACACCGAAACTAGTCAAAATGTATATTTCCGTTGAAATCTGAAAACCGAAATTTTTCGCGATCACATTATTTCCTTTACTTTTGTACAAGGAAGTAAAAATAGGATTATTTAGTTGCTTTCATAAGGTGATTTTCAGAAATGAAATTCTCTTTTAATTTTTTCTTCGTTCCAACCACTTCGGAACACGATCGCATAGTTTTGACTTCGTTTGATTTTCTCTAAAGTTTTCCATTCTTTTGCTCTGTTGTTGTCGCCTTTCTTCCGTCCATCTACTCAGATTTATACCCTTCTTTTTCTTTCTCTCTGGAAACTTAGATTCTCGAATCGTTTTTCTAAATTTATCTTTATGTTTACGTAGATTCTTAGAAATGTTTAATGTTTTTATATCTCTTTTCTATTTCTTTAAATAGGTTAGTCTTTGTGCGTCTTTTTATGTAGAGATTAAATTTTTTTTGTCAGTCTTTTGTTGTTCATTTTGCATATTGTCCAGAAAACTGTAATCTTCTTTTCCGGATTAAGTCCCCTATTTTACTGTATATTTATAAATTTCTTTTTACTTTTCAATTTGTAAATTCCATCTTCATATTTTGATCCGTAAATCTTTCTTAAATATCTTTTTTCAACATTTTCTATTCCTTGTTCTGAAAAAACTGCAGATAATTTTAACGTATAGTCGTTCTGGTAGGACCACAGTTTTATTGTGCCTCAATTTGGAGTAGTATAACAGGGATTTTTTTTGTAAATGTTCTTCGTTAGATGATAGGCAGTTTCCATTTTTCGTACTCTATTCTTCATCCCATTTTTTTCAGTTATATTCGGCATTATGATTTCTTCCAGATAATTAAATTTTTGAACTCTATTTATTTCTTTGTTGTCGGAAAGTTTAAGGATTTGGGTTTTGTTCTCTTTGTCATTGGAAAATCAGTTCGTTTTTTCATGAGAAATTTGAAAATTAGCTTTTTGCTTGTACATTCACTTAATTTTTTAAGTTTGATTTTAACCTCATTTACATCTCTTGCGATATCTAATTGCAATATCGTCTGTGAAGGCTTGAAGTTTTGTATATTATAATTTATTTTTAGTGTTCAATTTTACGTTTTCGTGTTTTTTTTTTGAACTTTTTAAGGTCTTTTTCCCAGTCTGTTATAACTTTTTCAAGAACACAGTTAAAGGGGATTGGAGACAGTCCATCTCCTTGCCTTAAAAGAGTTTAGTAAGACTTACATCAAATTATAAATTAAAATAAACTTTAAAAAGATTGAGTCGCGTTAAAGAATATACCCTTTAAAAGTAAAAAGTAAGGATTTTAATTCTTTAAATTTCAATTGACAACAAATTAAAAATTAACTTCCTGTTAATTTTCTATCGAGTTAATATTGAGACCTTTAAAAAGCATTCTAATAAACATCCTTGAAAGGATTGTTCAAAATGTAAATGCTTGTATTTATTACCTTTTAAGAATGTTCTTAACGTATTTTTGTGTATGATTGATGTATTATTTATTGAAATATATTCCTGTTGATACAGATCATCACATATTCTTGACTCGTACTTGCATTACGTTGTGTAGTATCGTTATCATGTAAAACGATTGGTGTATATATTTTCTGTATTTAAATGGAATTTGGAAACCTAGTTTTACCCAATAGTTAAATCAGCTGTAACGTTTATTGTGCAATCCCCGGATAGCTCTACATCAGACATGTATAGAAATAATTTTGTTAAGCATGGCTCGTTGGTATAAGAATATAATAATATTATAGTTAATATAATATTACCGTTATAGTTTAATAACATTTAGTATAATAATATTGTAGTTAATATAATATAAAAATAACCACTCACTAACAAATGAATTTGACGCTTCCAAGCGCTTTCGGAATTAAATTCTATTCTCAGGAACTCACACTATTCGTCATATTTGTAAAAATAATTAAAACTTTACATGTTAATTGTATAAAAATTTTGATATTTGCGTAATTACAAAAAATAATAAATAATAAATTTTATAAATAAACTAATCAACAAATATATCGAATAATGTGAGTTTCTGAGGATGGAATTTAATCCGAAAGCGCTTGAACGTGTCAAATTCATTTTTTTGTAAGCGGTTTTTTTTTAATATTAACTATAACGTATAGAAATATCCTAAAACACCAAGTATCTTTTAAAGGTTTCGGCATTCTCAGGGTAGAACTAGCAAGATCAAACCTACATTCATAGGTTCCAGAATGGAAAAAAAGGAATTAATAAAACCGAAAAGGGAATGATAATGAAAAAGCACGATTTATCCTCCAAGAAACTACAGTTCAAAACAAACAGACCTATTTTTTAAGAAAGTTAAATATATCTCAAGGCTGCGAATTATCATTCCGCCCGATTTCCTATATCACCTCAGAGAGTAGCTTTTTTCTAAATGAGTGCGGCACATTAATAATTTACAATTTTCCATAGAACAGATTTCCTGCAGTAGAAACTGTTTTTTCTCGAAAAATTAAGATCTTCCTGAAACGAAACCAAAACGAGCGATTAATCTATCTCTTTAACACACCATACGGTCTTCAAAATTATTTGGCGGATGAAATACAAACCATTCAGCTATACCTCCAAAGATAAGTTTTAAATAACATTATATATATTTTAAAGTGTTTTGGTTTTGCTTTGCATTTAATTTTGGTGAAATTATCAATCTGTTAATTTTTAAAATGATTTTTCCATAACATTGTTTCTTTATATTATAATCTTTTTCTTTTGCTATTTTAATGATTACAACTTTATGGTATATTGTAAGCTTAAAAAGCTTAGTCTTTAGGTTACTAGTAGTTGATTTCTGCAATAAAATGTTATTTAATTTTTTGAAGATGATATATAATCATTTTTTTTATACTTCCCAGTTTTATTCGTCTTAGGCTACTTGGTGGGTAAAAGAAACTGGTATTTTTCATAACATTGGTAACATTTTTTTTTTATTTAATAACATTAAGAGAGAACGTATTTTTGTACGTAGTAAGTAATAAAAAAATTTTCCAATGTACGTGACGCGGCATAGGGTGTATACTGATTAATTCATTTTTGCGGATAAAAATAAGAGAAACATTTTTTTTACCTTACCTTCGATAAGGGGTTTTCCATATTTAACTACTCTTTATTTCAGCGTACGAATAGAATCAATAATATATATATATATATATTACGGTAATTTGTTTAATCCAGTGATTATGCATAATTATCGGTGAATTTGATTAATCGTCTCCAAAGTTGGAGAATAAAATATGTAATTTGTATATTTAACGTTAATTAGACGAGGTTAGCGTGCACAGGTTACAGTAGCTGCTCGTAGCTAAAATTAGTGGGGCTTCTGCTATAGAAAATATTTTTCTGCGGCTTTTCAAGACCACGGTTAAAGTTTTCTGTAAAATAAAAGAACCGAAAAGAAATGAATCAAACAGAATAGCTGGAAGCAGGATAATAATCGAATTCTACAGTTTAACTTATTCAAGAATGCTACACGAATGGTCACGGATTTTAAGCACATTTGCTTAAAAACCGTATTCAGTTTAACCAAAAAAGTAATAAATGTCAATACAGATAACATTCTTTAGTATTATTAGATAATAACTTAATAAAATGTCTCCTTAAAAACACTATAGTCCAATAATACTTAATTTAAATGTCTATGTACACAGAAACAAATACATAATTATTTTTTACTATTACCTTCTCTTTAGCCCCTCCAGCGTGTTTTTGGACAGATTTGACAATCAAAGAGCACTTGCTATCCGCCAAATTCTGATCACTACTGCAAAAACAACTAAAACCGCTTTCATATTCCTTCCACCGACTAAACTAGAAAAGGAAACGAACAAGAAACGTTCCATACACACGCGGAGTACAAAAAAACTACCTTCCACCAGCACGCCAGGGTCGGCACTGTGAGAGCGACAGTGTACTCTCTCCCTAGCAGTTTCACGAGCAGCTATCTGAGCATGCACACAACAGCAAAACACCACGCCGCTGGAACTGTGAAGCGCACAGTTCCATACAAATTTTTTTAAATATTTTTTACAACTACGAGCTTTTGGCTCTCGGTTCCAAAAGCTCAGTTCCTTACAGGTTATGGCTATTTTAGGACATACCAGTGTCGGAGGAGACTTGTAGAAGACCCTATTGTGTAGGTCCCTATTGCCTACTGGTGGATTCGACAGCACATGTTATGTTCTACTGTTCCAGATGGGAAGCCCAAAGACAGCACTTGTACAGAGTTACTGGGTCCTTAAACACCAGTATTATTATCAAAATAACGCTTAAGTCGGACAAGGTATTCGATGCCATTAAAAATTTTATCCACGAAATATTGCGATGTAAGGATCGAGAAGCGTGCGTCACATGATTTGGTTTTTAACATAGCACTGGTCGCCCAAAGCAAAGATACCGGCTACTAAGAAGACCCCATGAAGATCTGGGTATCGAGGAACGGCAATGCGTAGCTGATTGACCCGGGGGAGAGGTCAGCCTGGCAGCGGAGCTGTCGTCTGTCCGCGCAAGCGCGAGTGGATGGCGGTAATGACTCTCCCGGGACACCAGATCCCCCATGCGCGACACCCCTCCGTGGAACCGTCACCTTTTGGTGGCATTGAAGCGGACGGGACCGGAGGATTACACTGTCCGATCCATCCCTGCTAAGGGTTCATACCTGTCTGGGAGCTGTGCATGGCTTTTGGTGAATCCGGTTCCTAGACTAGGGATAAGGCGCAGTTTTTGGTTTATTGGTTTCAATTCA
This sequence comes from Lycorma delicatula, assembly GCF_047948215.1. NCBI lineage: Eukaryota > Metazoa > Arthropoda > Insecta > Hemiptera > Fulgoridae > Lycorma > Lycorma delicatula. The sequence continues at coordinate 20,226,019 of NC_134459.1, forward strand.
CACATACCCGGGGGGAGATATGCTTTGGCCCTTGTAGGCCTGCATAGCTCCCAGGAGCAATACCAACATCTTTGCTCCTTCCAGTCTGTATGACGGCCGAAGACTGAGGTATTCCATCACTGCGCACGCTAAATGGAAAAATAACACATGCTACGCTTACTAACCTCAACCAAGTAACAGTAATGGTTTGATTATTTAAATAATAAATTCAATAATTACTGCTTGTACTCGAATTATTTTAATACGGGAAATATGTAAAATGACCAGTAAATTTAATAAATTACTATATATTAATTAAATTCTCCAACATTGGAGGTGATTAATAAAATTTACCGATAATTATGCATAATCACCGGATTAATCAAATTTACCATAACATTTATATTATTGGATTCTATTCGTACGCTGAAACAAAAAATAATTTAATAAGAAAAAAACCCTTATCGAAGGTATTAATATATATGTATACATATTTATATTACTTTCTCGACTCGATAGCGCTATAGCCAAACTATAGCTCTAGAAGGAAAAGTATTGTAACCGGTTCAATTTAGGCTAATGCGGTTTCCACCGGATCTTGAATTTTTAATACTTAAGAAACCAAAAAAACCGGATGAAAATTTTCCGGATGTTAATGTTAGTATATACAACTGCATGTTCGGTGTTAGCCTCTAAATCACCTTATATCTCCAGAACTACTGGACAGATTTTGACCAAACTTGGTCAGATTACTTCTTTATATGGGGCATTGATGCCATTAAATTTTCAACTTAAAAGGTCAAGGGGTGATGAGGCTATAGAGGAAGGTCTCCCCGTTAGTATCTCGAGATTTCGTCTAATTAAGGTTATATTTTTCTTAGACACATTTGTTAACGATTAAAAAATAACAAAAAAAATAGTTTTAGCAAAATCTCACTCCCAAGTGTAAAATCAACTCGGTGTGGCTGGGTCAATCGGACTCGATCGTCCGATTGACTCGGTACCTAGTGCGTTAAACCTCGCAGTTACACCAGTCTGACGACTGAATAAGCAAACGTTTGTGTATGCAAATTGTGAAATTGCATTAGTTTAGTCAGTGCCGTCCGTCGCCGCTAGTACCGCCACACCCGCGCGAATTAAATGCGGTATGCGCGCGCGCTTTAATTATACTCATTGAATTAAAAAAACGAAAAATATTATATTTCAATAAAATAATAAATATTGTAAATTAAGTTGTGTGTGTAAGCTGTGCATCAGTTTCATAAGGAATCTGAGGGTTTTAAAAACTGTATAAGGACACTAAGTACACATTATCGTTGTATGACTGTGGGTTGTTTCTATGAAATTTGAGGGTTGTTAAAAAGTATCTAAGGAATTTAGTATGTAGACGAAATTATTTCTTACATTTCTGTGCATTTTGATGTCGGTTTAATTTTTAAAAAATAATTATTTCATAATTTTTTGTGCCTGATTAATAACGTTAAGTTATGCGGCGGAGTTAATGTACTTTTTGGTGCAACTGCCTCCAGTCAAAGGTCACGGGTGTTTTGTTCAATCTTGTTCTTGGTGATGCAGAAATAAATTTGTGGCACCAGTTTTCATTTTGTGAGCTAACAATAAACATGAGACAAAAAATGACATGGAGTTTATCGACTTATTAAATAACTTCCGTTTTGACGAAGTTACAATTGGTCGACTGGAAATGCTTTGTGATAGAAAGAGGGTAAATTTAAGAGAGAAATTTGCATGTGGAAATCCTGTAAGAATATTCCCAACTATTAAATTAGTCGATAAATATAGTCGAAGTATGACTGATATGATATCAAAAACATATAAAGTTTATATTACTAACGCTATTGATGAATCACAGAAGCTTGAACATTTAGGAAAACCTCCCCCGGAAATCCAATTCGGATATACGTCAATAACTTTGGTGCCCTGTTGGACAACGTACAGTTGGCAGAGTATTCAAGAGTTACGTTAAGGCGTAATATATCGATTTCTGATGGTTAAGTTAACGGCATTATGGAAATTGTAAAGAAATTCAAACGGCCTAGCCTGCGAAGGAACTAACTGAAAAGTTACCGAAAACTGTGTAACTAAAATTCGATGACAAAACAATAGGTAGAAAAATGAAATATTAACGTGGTTGTATACCTATTACACCAGTTAGTACAACGTTTCAAGCTACTAAAGGATATGGAGATGTGGAAAGACGTATGCTACCTTTATTTTTAAGTTGGGCTGTAAGTGTGCACAAATTGCAAGGCACAACATTAAACAGAGCGGTAGTAGATTTTGGGGAAAAAGGACAAGTTTTATGTTTCTCTAAGTCGAGTCAGAAGCTTAGATGGTTTAGCTTAGTTGTCCGACCTTGCGAGAGACTGCAAAAAACCATCTTATGTGATGGACGTAAATAGAATTATAAAATTCCCCTTATCCCTACCGATGCTGTTTATTATATATAATGTGTATTAGGTCTGAAATGTTTAAAAAGAGATATCTCGATCTTTTATGATTTTATTAATGGTGCTACATATCTTGTGCAGAAACTCACGTTAGCTGCCCTACAGAAGACCGTATAACATCATCTAACGTGACTTATACATAGAGAATATAAGGATTCCCACTGTCCCTACGTACCCGCCGGGCGACGAAAAATCTTCTTTGTTTTTCAATTTTCGGACCGATTTTTATGTCTAAAAACTTTTTTCAACATCATGGTACCACTGTAAAAAGCAGCTGCGTCGATTGCAACAAGATTTATTTCAATCGGATTAATAGGAGAAAAGTTTTCCTATTCCTTATTTGTTTTATTCAAACAAATTTTAAACAATAATTATTGATTCGTATGTTGGTCATACTGCCTTTATATCATAGACATAACAATTGAGACGCTTTTATCGACTGGACGTACAAATATATGACTTAATTAGAAGCGAGGTGATAATTACAGTTTTTCAGATGTTCCTGAAGATGGATAAATAACTTTCGAAAGCGCTAGAATATAATAATTAATTACATTGGTTGGTAAAAGGAATTATAATTTATATATTATTAATAGGAAAAAGTTCAATGCGCGAATAAACATAAAAAAGAAAAATATACGGGTCGAAAACGTACCCTCCTTTTTTGAAATCGGATAAACATAATCACGCAATATAAATTATTTTTTATTTAGTTACCCGCTGGATTGGAAGGATCTACCATTTGTCATAGTTAAGTTTTCCACAGAAAAAAACTTAACTATGATTGGTAAGTAGTATTAAACAGAATGATTTAAATAATTTTTTTTTCTTTATTTTAAATGATACTCGTATTTTTACTGTCATTATTTAAATAACAATAGTAAATACTAAGCCAATATGTAGTTACTCAGTATTTTAATTCGGTAAACAATTAACTGTAATCTTTTTAATGAATCGATTACTTTTATATCTCATAAAAATACTTACTTTTAAAATTAAGATTTTTTTTAATGCATTTCTCTCATTATAATGGAAGTAGTTTAAGATTTAAACTATATTATCCATCTTTATTTTAATATAAAAAGAAATTTTATTAAACGTTTATAAAATTTTTAGTTTTACGATCGTAAAAGCGTACCGGAACTTGTTCGTCGTTATAATACTATTATTATAATATCTTTAAATAACTTACGTACGAACGTTTCTGATGGTTCTTTAAAATAAAAAGATAAAAAAATTTTATGAGATGATTAAAGAAAATGACGCTTGCGGTTGGTTATATTTGCGACTAAAAAATATGGAAAGAGGTAGAAGGAAGGAATGAATGTTGCATTAGCTTCGATTCAGTCAAGTATTTCACTTTACGTTACGTTACCTTTCCTTACGCTGTTTTACACTTGAAGTATTTGTAACACTTTAAGACCAGACAAAGATTTAAGGAAACCAAAGATATAAAAGCGACAGACTATTTCTTTCCTTCATCTCCTCACAAACGTTACACAAAAAAAACTTTTTATTGGAAAAAAAATATATATAGAGTTACTTTTTTTCAAATAAAAATTATTTCTTAAACAAAATTACGTTGTCTTTCAAGTAAGATTTTATTTATTGTAAAACTTGAGAAAATTTTTATCTTTTAACTATTGAAAAACTAGAATTTCTTCACCCCAGCGGCTTCAATTTCGTATCTTAAAACAGTGGAAGATGAAAATATAAATCTTGTTTAACACTCATTTTTATTAATGAGTATTGTAAGTCGTTAGATTTTAACAATTATTTTTTTGTTTTTATGGAAAAACTATTTATATATTTTTAGAAATCATAAAAAAAATTAAACTAAGTTACTCAGTGACTAAATATCTATAACTACGCCAACAGCTGAAAGATTGAAAATGCGGTTACACAAGACTAGCCTTGTCTCTTAGTACGTCAGTACTACAATGCTCTTATCGGTATAGATGTATTTGTTGCATTTATTACTTATCCATTGATCTTTATATCCTATATATATATATATATCTAGGTAACTACGTATATTGTATACACAAATATACGAAACACGTATGATTATATAAATAAACCAAGTAATTTAGGAATATATGATTAAAAAGAAGTTCATTAATTGATGGGTAACCTGCCTAACAATTACTTGCTTTAAATTAATTTATAACCTGTAAGTAACCTGATCAAATGCCTATGATGTTTGTCACAATGATCCTTCAGTTGGCGTGCTGCCAAGTTTCTGACGGCGTTTAGTTGTCTGTGACGATCGTATAAAGCAAACAAGTTTTGACATTTTTTTGAAAAATGGATAAAATTGAAGTTTATAGCTGTTATAAAGTACTTTGTTTTAAAAGTTTTATCCCCCAGCGAACATACAATAACGGATATTTTTTAGTACACGTATTTTTTTCCAGTAACGGACTTACAAGAATTTGATTACAATTTAAAGGATTTTCCCCTTTGTTTTTGACGGTAAAAAAGTTTGTTGAATTTCAACGTAGTTGTACATCCATTTAAGTTTATGAGGGGACGCCCAAATACCTTAACGACCGACGAAATTTTCTCATGGGTATTTACATTATGTTAAAAGCAATTCCGCTGTGTTTTTTGACGTTTTATAACAGCAGATGAAACATAGATTCACCATTGGACGCCAGAGATCAAACAGCAGTCCAAATAGCGGGTAGGAACGGGTGAAAGTCTGCTAAAAAAAAGTGAAAACGGTTCCATCTGCAGGAAAAGTCACGGCTACCGTTTTTTTAGGGATTTTCGTTGTGTGGTGCTCATAGATTGCCTGGAAAAAGGCAGGATCCTCACCGAGGAGTATTATGTTACACTACTGGACCGATTGAAGAATACTATTCAGGCTAAAAGTTCAAAACGAAAGTGTACTTTCGTCACGATAATACTAACGCACACACGTCTCGAGTTGTTGTTGCTAAACTCTACGGTCTACGCTTTGAACTGCCTTCATATGCGTTTTATTTGGCATATTTGATTACCAGCGATTACTTTATCTTCCCAAACTTGAAAAAATTTCTCAAAAAATTCACTTCAAATTATGACAACCGCTTATTTGCAGTTGGAAAAACGACAGGTTATATTAAATGTTGGGAAGTCGTTGGTCTAAATGAATCGAATTCCAAGGTGACTACAATGATAAGTAAGATAAAAAACTTTTGAAAAAATCTCGTACTTTTTTTTCAGGCCGAGAACTATCCGACCTGGCCTCATATTTATTATCAGTACCCTGGAAGTTTCATTATAGTTTAATTATGAACTCTAAAGTCATAATTAAAATGATATTGGTGTTTTAAGACTACGGGAAAAAATTGAAGTGAACAAATTTTTTAATTTCCTAATCATTTTTTATTAATTTGTCCAATTCACATCGTTATTTAAATCTTTCAAAAAAAAAAAAAAAAATTTAAACAAAAGAATCAACTTCTTGACTACTTATTAACATTTCCCTGACTTAACCCTCCTTCGCAACTAAAGTTGGCCTAATTGATTACATAATAATAATTAATATTATATTAATTTTTTTTTTAAATGTGAGCATTTTTGAAAGAACAAATTTTTTGTTACTATTTTATAAGTATTAGTTATTTCGACTACGAATAATTATTTTTTTTAATAAATGGAATAAAAAATTGATTTCACATTTATTCTATTTAATCAGGAAATATGAGTAGTTATCTATTACTCCAACGAAAGCGATGTGGTATTTAAGAATAAAATAAAATCAGTGGACCAGTGCACAGTGGACCAGTCATAAATAATTATTTTGTTTTACAAAAAACAAAATAAATATTTTGTTTTTTGTAAAACAAAATAATTATTTATTTTGTTTTATACACTAACTTTTGCGAGAGTTAGTGTATATCGCTGACATTTGCAAGAAATGATTAAATATTTATGATTTAATCAATTATTAAATTATCATTTAACATGATAAATACTAATTAAGTAATTAAAATTTTGTAACATACCGAACCAAAACTTTTACTTTCCCGTCTAGATAGTACTATAGCAGCCCTATAGCGCTAGAATGGAAAGTATTGCAATCGGTCCAGCTTGGCCATATGTGGTTTTCACCGGATATTGACGTTTGGCACCTAGGAACCTAAAATACCGGATGGAAATTTTCCGGATGTTAATGTTCATATGTACGTGTGTTGGGTGTCGGCCTCTAAACCACCTTATATCGATCCCAGAAATACGGGATCGATTTTGACCGTACTTTGGTCAGATTACTTTTATATATGGGCACGGATGCTATTAAAGTTGTAAAAGGTCAAGGGCATGAGGATGTACAGCAAGATCACCATCAGTATCTCGAGATTTCGCCTGATTAAGGTGATATTTTTCTTAGGCACATTTGTTAATTAAAAAATAACAATAATTGCAAAAAAAGTTTTTGAAAAATCGCACCCATACCCCAAAAAAATGTTGTAGCCGCCTGCTATATTGTGACGTCACAAGTGAGCAGTAAAATTAAATAAATGAGTAATATTTATAGTGTAAAAATTTAATTCGGTCTGGCCGGGTCTCGAACTCGATCACCTGGACAACTCGGTACGTGGTGCGTTAAGCCTCGTGGTCACACTAATCTGTCGACTGTACAAACGACTTTTGTTTTATGTAAATTGTGAAATTACATTAGTTTAGTTAGTGCTACCCGTTGCCGCTAGTACCGCCACACCCGCGCGGTTAAATATGGTATTTAATTTCACACCCGTGCGTTTTAGTTAGAATGTGTGAATTAAATAAACAAACAAAAATATTATATTTAAATAAAATGATAGATATTTTAAATTAAGTTTTGTGTGTAGTAAGTCGTGCAACAGAAATAAACCAAAGTGTAGAATTTTCCCGAAACGCGGTTTTAGCTGCGTGACGGAAAGTCCTATAACTGATATCTGATTTTATTAAAAATAAACTTCAGGATGTTTGAACAATTCTAAGTGACTGGTTTTTTGTTCTCATACAACGACATTTGATATTACCACTGGTATTTTTATTGATTAGGCAGATAGATACGTATTGAGATTATGCTGAAAAAATTAATAAGATTTAAATTTCAAATGAAAGTTATCGTTACCGTCGTGTACAAGAATATATAAAATTTTAAATTACGTAAAACTTTTTCATTTCAAATAGAATGATTTCAAAATATTAAGAATAGTTGATAAACTTTTATGGTTTTTTCAGTTTTAAAATATTCTCTAAACTGTATTTTGAATATTTATTTCGGTATTGAAATTAATTAATTTTATATACTGAAAATTATTTTCAGAATTTTACGGATACCAGATTTCGTATTTTTTTTTTTTTTTTTTTTGCTAATGGTGCTATATTAAGAAACATTAATAATTTACTAAACAATTTCAGGATTACTTCAGTAATCCAATAATTGTCTTAATTGTTAACACGCTGTATAAAAATAGAATCACGGACAGAGTAAGGTTCTGCGGTGAAGCGACCACCATTGTTTAGTTAGGATAGTAGAGTGAGGTTCAAAGTAGGCTACTACTACGTACTATGTCCTTATTCTCCTAACACCTAATCAAACAGAAAGCAACAACACACACGTTTAGAAATAGGAAGTGCTTTTCAGGATCTTAATGCAATTAAGATTGGTTTATTCTCTTAAGAAATTTTTAAGTACAGATTTAATTCTGGGTTAAGAGTAATAAATCAATCTTATCTTATTTTTAAATTATAGAAATAAAATTATCTTGCATTGTTACACTTATAAATTTATTAATTCAACCGAATTTTCATGAAAATGAAAAAAATTAAGGTAAAAAAAAAAATCCTCCGGGCCGGATTTGAACCAGCGACCTATGGATGTCTACTTTTACTTTACACTACAGTCCACCGCTCTACCAACTGAGCTACCAGAGGATGACAGTCAACGTGTTTACAAGTTTTATTTAAACCAAAGGTTTCCGTTGTTCGTTAATACTTTTATAAATATTCTTTGTTAAACAGAATTATTAAAGTGGATAGTTGAAATTTTCTTTCAATAAAAACATATATTAATTTTATTAATACGTTTTTCTTTCATGATAACTTCAGATAGTTTTTAATTTATCGTGTGTACTTATAAAATAATCTAAACAAATAAATCGTTAAAAAAGAAATTATTCCCTTATTTTATAAATTTAAAGAAAATTTTAAGCTCGTTTGTTTTTTATTTATTTTTACCTCTTACAATTATAACCTTTTGTCTTTAGTCATTAACTTAAAACACAAATTCTTTTCATTTACTTTTCAATTATCGTTTTTCATATAATTATTTTAATAAATCCAGTTAAAGAATTTAGTTTTTGAGTGTTTTTACTATAAGCACTTTTTTTTTTAGATTTCCAAATCTAAACTAAATAATTAGTTTGTAAAATTGCTGAACCCTTAATTTAAAAAAAATTCGTAATGTAAAAAGTTTTTAAAATTTCAAATGAATAAACGTTTCTGTAATCTGAGAAATGTATTTGTTTAAGTTTTTAATTATCAATATATAACAACCTGTATTAGTAAAAGTTAAAAAATCACTACATAATGATTGGCTTTAACAATAATTATATACTTTAAAAAATCAACTTAGAACAAAAAAAATAAAAAAATTATTTACAGGAAATTTTAAATCGGATCCTGTCTTCATATTAGTATTTCATGTTGTTATTTTTTTTTCATCATACGAAAAGAGAAGAAAAATTAAATCAATTCAAAAATAATAACATAATATTTAATCAGTATAAAAAGTTGAATTATTAAACGAACTTTTCGGTTGGCTTAATAATATTCTCTTCGAATAGTTTTGTAACAAGTTTTTCTATTTTTGCTTAATATATGGAACGCTTAAACATTTCATTCTTTATCTATTATAGTATAGGCAATAGACAAGACATCTAGTATAGACAATTTATCTATTAATAGACAATAGATTATTGTCTATTACGTATATTTAACATGTATTTTTTTTAAACAAAATTCTAAATTAATAACAGATTTTAATAATAGAAATGTAGTGTCTTACCTTTTTTGCTATCAATATTGTTTTGTTAAGAACAGTTTTATATTACAGAAATTTCTGTGCGAGACTCTTACCGTACGGTTTACAATTTCATTTTAATTTTTTTTGGATATTACTGCGTTTTGTTAGATTATTCTTTTATTTTTTTAATGAATTATTGACTGTTATCTTACGGATTTATTATTCAAATTAATTGCCTTTATAGAACAAACAAATATTTTTATGAACAAACAAATTTTTGAATTTTTCGGTCAATTGTTTTTATTGATAGTCGTCACATCATTCACTTCATACCATATTTTTCCTTTTTTAATAAAACTAGTATAAATGACCTTCACGAATCGAAGATCCGTAATGTAATATTGTAGTTAACTACAACACTTTGTAAGTGTAACTCTCGATTTTTATCGTTTCCGTGGTCACACTTTTTGTATTATTATTATTAAATGGATTGTTTTTATTTCTCCATCAAATAGTTCTAATTATAGATTAAAAATTTTACAATGAAATTCTTTCTATTTATATAACAAATCTTCGTTGCCACATTTGCATCACTTTCCTACTATTTGCGTTTTTTGTGTTTTATTCTCTTGTAAACTAATATTTTTATTTATTTTTTAATGAAGTGATGGGAATTAAAAAATTTGTTTCATTTTCAGTACTTTCATTTACGTAACAGCATTTACTATTAAAACTAACTGTAGTATATTTTTTCTTTTAAATTTTATTATTTCAAGTACATTATCAAGTTTTTGTACGCTACCTAGTACTTATTAAGTAATGCTACTTGACAGCGCGATTCGTAAACCCACCTTTTTGAGGAAAAAGTGAAATATTCGAGTCCCGCGGTTCATCAAATGGAAGAAAAAAAACGTTGTCTAACAAAATTCGAGGTATTTTTTGAAAATATTCTTTATTAAAAATCTAATTGAACTGAAATATAATATTTTCCTGCTTATTTTTTTAAACTTTTTTCCCCATTTTCATTTCACTTTTAGGTTAGGTCATGTTCAGAACTAAAAACATAGTTCGTTGATTTCGCCGTGCCGTCCAGTTCTGCGGAATCTTACCGGCGAAGTTCTAACAAACTTCTTGATTAAAGTATACATTTTTAGATTTTAAATCGTTTATGTTAAATGTTTAAATTTTAAATACTTTCGCATGCGTCGAAGATTTTTATTATTAATTATCTTCAGCCAATTTGTCAATTGTGAAAATATTTTTACAAGAATGAAAACCACTAATCCGAGCAATGCCAGTTGTTGGGATAGTCTAGTAGAATCTATATTTAAATAAAATAAACTTTTAATAATTATTATTCTTTACTTTTAATATCGTGACGTACGTTACACTGCACCCCCTCCTCTTTGGATCAAATTTAGCTAACTAGAAATAGTGTATGTAATATGATTACTCTCTGGCATGATGTAAATTATTATTATTAAAATCAGAGTTAATGTATTTCGTGTTCAATAAATAAACGATTATAGGAGATTGATTATTAACTAAATTTCAGGTCTGTCATACATTTATCTCACTGAATTAATTGAAATATAGAGATATAAAATAATGTATATATATATATATATATAAAACAAATTATAGATTTGCAATGCGGAATTTGGCAAAATTAACGAATCATATTTTCCTATCAAAATTATAAATTAGCTAGAATTATAAAATAACACAACCATTTCCATTCTTTAACTTGTAGTATGAATGCAGGTCTATCGACATACTTGTATAAAAAACTTAAAAGCACAGCATAATAAATAACTATAAAAAAAAATATATAAGTAGGTAAACGAAGAAGAAATTTAGAGAACTTTTACAAAAATATGCCTGGAATGCTTGTATGTTATATCTTAATTTATTTGTGTATCTAAAATTTAAAAAAGGTTGAAATAATTTTCATTTATATATATATATATTTTAATAAATAAATAACGATAGGAAACCCTAAAAGAGCGAACGCAGAAAATGTGGTTTGCGTTTAAATTAACACAAAATCTATACAATAAAAAATCGCTTTCGCATAATGCTAAACTCCGACATTACAACAGTTAATCTTCCGGAAGCGTTGTATGGGACTGAGTGTTTACAAAATTTTTCGCAAAATTACAACAGTTAATCTTCCGGAAGCGTTGTGTGGGACTGAGTGTTTACAAAATTTTTCGCATAAAAACCTTTTTAAAATAAAAAAAAATAAAAAATATTAAGAAACATTTATGAAGCCTATTACCAGGTCGTAATATATAAACTAAAAAGTAAAACGGATATTTATAAAAATACAGCAAAAATAAAAGACACTATCCGGAGAAAAAAACATTACAATTTAATAGGCATTTATACAGAATGAGCGAAAACAGATTTAAAAAAAAAAATTTAACTTTTATAGCAGTAGAATTATTAAAACTAGACGGTTTAAAGAAGTAGAAAACGATCTAAAACTTTAAAAACCTCCAAAGAAACTTGTTTGAATAGAGACCAATTTAGATAATTAATCAAGGAATCTAAGTTTTCAGAGAATAAGAATAAGAGAAATATAGGAAGAAAGTGGACCGAAGAAGAACAACAACAATAACAGAGAGAAAAAAATGAAAAAATATTGGGAAAACAAAAGAAGTTGCTAACTATTATGCAAATGTGATCCTTAGTGGTCCGGACGAACAAATAAAAACCAAAAAAACAACATAAGATATATATATATATATTGATGTATATAATATATATGTGTGTGTGTGTGTAAATAGAAAGATTCATTATAACTGTATAATTGAAGATTTAAAAAACTAAACTATTGAATATTTTACATAATATTTTTTTTTTAAAAACCTTTGAAAATTATAAAATGTTATGGAAAATTCATGATTGATTCAGAAAGAATGTACTAAATTATCAGGACTTGTGAAAATAAAGAAGAAAATTCAAGTAAACATAGTTTCAGAAACCCTTCGTTAATTAAAATCGCCTGGCGAAATATTTCGCCTTGAATTCTGTACCTTCGGTAAAATTAAGCCAGCTTTTAATTTTTAGAACCAGAATTAAGGATAAATTTAGTGGTTTTATTTAAAATTTGATTTTAAAAAATTGAAAATAATCCCACAACTGTATTTTTAGAGTTTTTCAAGAATTCTGGGGTAAAAGACAAAAGATTGGATTTGAAAAACACACACTATTTTATGTTTGGCGTAAAATAAGTTTGTTAAATGAGTAATAACAGATAAAAGTTTAAAACAAAACTTGTAGACAATTTAATTTTAAGTAAAATTTTATCATTATTGTTTATATAGAAACTAAAATAAAAACGTATGAATTTTAAGGTTTATTAAAAGCAAAACATATCAAAATGTGGCAGATTTTAAATAAATATTAAATTACTTAAAATTTTCAATATTACAAAACAAACGAATTAATAGTTTTAGAAAAATAAACAATCACAATTAAAAAATAAAATAAAATAAAACATTTAAGAGACAGCTTTAAAGCTAATAAAAAATTAATTTTGCCTAAATTTATTCAAAAAACTTATTTCAGAAGTTGGCAATATCAGCAGCCGATTCCAACCATTAACTTAATATTCTTCGTGAATCATCTGTATACAAAAAAAAAGTACATATAATGAGAAATTCTTGTCAGCGAAGCTAGCCGGTCAGAGCTCGCTTTGCTCACCAGACCGTCGAGCCAGCTTTTACTAACAGCATTAACTTAGAATAACTGTTTGAGAAAGTGGTAACTGTTTTGGGAAAATAATAAGGTTATCATGAAATAATGGTAACATTTTAACAGCAATGCTACGTTGGAAACATTGAATTGTCCCTCTTTCTCACTTTTTCACTAGAGTATATCGGTTTTCAACGTCGTCTAATAAAGAAAAAGTATAACGTAGTCTGTGGCTGCCTAGCTTTAAATCAGTAATTTCAATTCAATGTTCGACTATGCTAAGTATTCACCATATGAAAATAATAAGTAGTCATTTAATACTTTAAAGAGAAATTCAAGGAAGTAATTACTGCTATAATAGTCGATATATTACTTCGTGTTTGGGCAGGAATTAAATATCGATTAAATATTGCCAGTTCATAACTAATTTATCATTGAAGGATTGGAATTGTTTTATTAAATATATATATATATATATATATATATTAGACGATCAGGGCTCGCTTTCCTTTTAAGAGGCGGAGCCCACTGGCTAGACTATCGGACGAGCAAAGCGAGCCCTGATCGTCTAGCCAGTGGGCCTCGCCTCTTAAACCCCCGACGCGTTCGTTATCCTCATGGGTGTGAGAATATTAAATATTTTACTAGTATTCATTAAAGAAAAAAGAATTAATCCTTTTATTTCATTATTATATTTTTATAGTCAAGGTGACAGAAATATAATGGAGTAAAAGGATTCATTTTTGATTTTTTAATGAATATCTTTAATATTTAACCCCCAAGGAGGCTGAGATCTCGATCTATGGTTTAAAACCTTTCCTGGGATAACACGAATGTATCCTGAAAAATCTAAATCAATCGGTCGGTTGGTTCTCGGGTGATGATGTTGTTCACAAACTGAGACAGACAAATCCGCAAACTTTCGAATTTATATATCAGATCATTACAATATAAACAAAAACAATTTAGATTCATTCAAAATCACTTAAAAATAAAAAATATATATAGATTTATAGATTATATTTATATATGAGTATAATTACGCATCTTTTAGTGTAAATTAGATTAAAACAGAATGACTAAAGCTTATCAGAAACTTTTCATAAAAATAATGAGTATTTACAAAAAAAAACTTTTATCATCAATTAATAGTTTTTTCCACCCTACCCTCCGGGCCGAATCCACAACAAAGCAAAGCACAGCCCAGGGAGTTATCTACTCAACAGGCCTCCCCGTCCGCCGGCCATAAGTCTAGTTCGACAGGTAAGCCCGCCGGTTGGATCTTTTCATTGGCTGCCTCTAACCCCTAGGGGGAGATATCCAAGCCCAACTATGACCTTCCTGGACCCCAAAGCCGGGCCAGGACTCGGTCTTGACGCCAATACCTCTAATGAGAGCACTCTTTGTAGGGCACTTACACCGGGTCTCGATCTTTTTCGCGAAGGGAATTAGTTGTCCTGGAATATTTTACGTAGCCTGATTTACCTAACAGGATATTATAAAATAATAAATAAAACCTCCAACCTTGAAAAACTCCACATTACTCTTAAACTTTACATTAAATTATGTCAGCATTTTTATCGAAAGATTAAATAAATTAGTGATTGAAGTGCTACCAGGGTGAATATAAATGTCCCAGAAGAACTCAGGTCTGGTCCGTTCGGAAGCTGAGTGTAATCTCTAGTCTCCCACTTCAGCCCCAACTTTTGAAGACCGCTTGGATCTATGGTCAATATTATGGATATATGTAGTCTGGAAGTGGTAATTTTCTTCAATAATTTTTAAATTATATTAAACAATAAGGATTTAAATTACACGACTACAAAAAAAGAAAGTGATCCTAACTTTGGACATATTTATTTCTTTTATTCTTGTGCATAATTATAAACACATAATATGGCTTTATGCTTTTTATAATGCCTTTTACTGGGAATAATTTATTTCTTTTTTTGCATGGTCCTTCTAAAAAATAAAAAAAAAATATATGTAATTCGTAGAGGAATCCTGTGGGATTTCGCTAACACTTTTATCTCAGATAGAATCATTCGATGACTTTATAAAAATCACAAAATTTGAATTTTAGAAATTTATACAAAATTAAAGAAAAAATCAACTCATTTGGTTTTCACTTAAAAATGTGTAAACATAAAATATTATTTTTAGTGAGAATGTTAGTTTAATTTGTTTTTACAAATTTATTTTATTTTATACTTATTTTTTCTACTTGAAATAATAAGTGTAAACAAAGTTGAAATAAGAAGTGTAAACAAATTTTTGAAAAATTTTGGAAAATAAAAATCCAAACAGATTACAGATGAAAGAGGAACTTCAAAATCTAAGGATAAGAGGGAACTGTCTGGATAGATTGAAATTTAAAGAAATAAGTTTTTAATGCAAAGATTGTAGTACACTCCGAGAAATTGACAGAAATATAGAAAAGAAGAAAAAAGAAATGATATTTTTGTGGACCCTATTAGTTCGCTTTGAAATTAAAAAAATTGTAGTAATAATTGTATAAATTAAATTTTCACTTACCAACGATTTAAAAAGTCTAAATGCTAGTACTTTCGGAGCTGTTACTCCATCTTCAGGGATTTTATAGTAAGATGTTACTCTCTTATTAACGTACGAATTAATTTTATTCTTGACGACCGACTATTATAAACATAATAATTTAATTTAAAAACGATTATTGATTTGAATTTAAATCCCTGAGGATGGAGTAACAGCTCCGAAAGTACTAGCATTTACTCTTTTTAAATTGTTGGTAAGTGGAAATTTAATTTATACAGTTGTATTAATACCAACGGTGCCAAATGCTTAATAAATTAAATCTAAAAAATAATAATTGCTATCCACACAAAAAAATCCATACGCAGAAACGAAATTAATAAATCTATAAAAGTGATAAATTTACGTATTTGAAAACTCAAGAAAAGAAGAAATGATGTAAAAATTATGTTACTTATCGTAAACTAAGACTCCATCAAACGATATGGAAATATAAATTTCTGTATTCCACTGAGGTATTACTTAATTTAATAACTTAATTGATAAATTTATCGTTTAAAATAAATTTATTTTACGTTTTGTTACTAATCTTTTTTGATTTTTCGCATAATAATATTTTTGAACATCATATTGATAAAAGGCTGTATATGATTACAGTGTAAAATTTAATTTTAAGCTATATTAAAATAAAATAAATTATCTTTAAACGGTCATTGCAGACAATTTAATTTTTGTTTAAATGATTGATAATCTTTTGTCTTTGGTTTGAATAAATAATATTTATAATCCGCATTGATTATGTACGTAGGTGACTGGAGCGTTTTCGATAAATTTTTAATAAATAACTATTTCATGAATTTATGGAAATAAATATTATATTATTATATACTTACCCGATTTATTAAGGATCAGAATAATTGTGTTACGGTAGTTACCATGGAAACGGGTGCATCCGTTCAGAAATACAAACGAATAAATTTCATATGTATACCACTGTAACTCAATTACTCTGATGCTTTAGAAATTGGATAAATATATAATATTATTTCTAAAAGTTCAGTATAAAGTGTTTTCTGAAATTAATAAATTCCTTGAAATTAAGTTATGTGGAAACGAATCTCTTTTATTCAGTATGGAATGTAATCATGCTTTTTAGTATTTACAGAAGGAAAATTTGTACGTTAAAACAATTTTAATTTGCGCTTGGTAAACCGTTCATTTTACTTTACCTTACAAAAGAAGATTTATAATTAAATGTTTTACTAATATTTTATTTTTAACTT
Source organism: Lycorma delicatula (assembly GCF_047948215.1). Classification (NCBI taxonomy): domain Eukaryota; kingdom Metazoa; phylum Arthropoda; class Insecta; order Hemiptera; family Fulgoridae; genus Lycorma; species Lycorma delicatula. The sequence goes on from NC_134459.1 coordinate 20,242,965, forward strand.
AATAAAATAATCAGTAGGTAACAATTAATTATAATACTAAATTTAAATGTGTTTTTTTAATATTAATATAAACTTAACAAAATGCGATATAAAAATTTTGTTTCGTTTTTTTTTTATTCTATAAACCGTTACAAAAGTGACATTATGAGACAGGAACGCAAATATATTTAACAAAGAAACCATCTATTTTAACCGACTTCCACCCTACCCCTTAGCAAATATATAAACAAGACTGTTTACCCAGCTGCGGTGTGTTTCTATTATATGCAGCAAGGATTATACTCTAAACGTGGTTAGTAAAGAGAAATGTTTATACTGCAATGTAGGGGGTCGACGGTGACAGTAGGCTCTAATGTAGGCCGTGTTTCGTTAAATAAAATTACCGCGACTTCTATCTTCTCCTACAATTACGGTTGAAATACAATAAAACTCTTTATATTTAATTTCTATTTAAATATAGGTTAACAATTTTTAATAAATTATGTCATTTATATATGCTAATGAACTAGAATGATTCTACAAAGAAGCTAAGGTTGAATCTGGATAAACGTCTTGTTAATAAAAAATAATTAAATTTTTCAGTAAAAATTATGTTATTATTTATTTATAAATAATGTTGACAATGTTAATATTATGAAAATAATGGTGATTCATTAATAAGTAAAATATGTGTGCGGCTGTAAGATATGTATTTTGCTTCTTAAGAATGAAAAACTGACAACGCGGTTGTAGGTCTTAAATATAATATTTTTTTGTTTAATTCAATGATTATAATTAAGAGCGCGCGCATACCATTTTAATTCGCGCGGGTGTGGCAGTACTAGCGGCGACGGTCGGGAAAGGGTACAATCTTTAGTCCATAGAGCATATTATAAAACTATAAAGTTTAATTTTAAAACGTCATATATATAATTACAGTAATGTATTAAAATTATAATTTTAACTTATAAGAAATTGAGAGTAGAAAGTAGATAATAGAGTTCTTAAAAAAATAATATTTTTCCATAGAGGAAAAACAGAAAAAAATTAATGGGTGTTAACATGATTTATGATGAAATAATGAAATTATGATGAATTTATGATTTTCCTTCCTAAAGAGAGAACTGCAGAAGGGGTGAGAAGGGTCCCGACTAGGCCTCCTTTGTTTCATTGTTTTGTTTTGTTTTCATTTTGTTATATATTTTTGTTGTTGACTTGCGTGTCGAACTCACTTTTACTTATTCGGGTAGGTAAATTTCAGTACCCTCACTCGACAGTTAGGTAATTCAATCTTGTTTAAGATTTCAATTGAGATGTATTTTGTTTTTCACAAGTTCATCTTAGTAACATACCGATAGGAATGTCGCTTATGGCATTAGCATCGCTGACATCCTGGCCGAGGCTAAACTGAAATACGTCAATCGCTGAGGTTTTTAAAAATGACCTGGTAAAGTCCATCAGGGCTTGGTACGTGATTGGGGGGGGGGGGGTCGGCGTGGCGATCGGAGACGTCACATGGTGGGTATCTTACCCTACGGATTCAGGATGTCAATCGGGAAAATAGTACATTAAGTTTTCATTAGTTTTTTCAGACTTTAATAATTGTTTTGTAGAGTAAATATAACCTATTACAAATATGAAAATACTACAAGTCGGTCAGTAAGTGTTGTGGTTATTATAATCGCGTCTAGATTAGCTTGTCTCGGGTTCGAGTGCCGGCTCGGTTCTGTCCTGTATTTCACTTGTTATTTTATCCATATCATCTTACTTACTAAAATACTTATTTTGTATGACCAAAGTTTGTTAATAATAATAATAAAAACAACAATAAAAAAAGATTAGAACAGAAAACACAACTTATCCTTCAAAAATATCTTTGATATCACAAATCAACATTTTAAATAAACAATAAAAATAAAAGCATGAATTACAATAAAAATTTAGGTAAACAATAAACTAACAAAACAAAATATTCACGTATACAATAAAAACAAATTAAAATTAAAGGAAAAAAATACCATGCTGATTAAAAGAAAAGATTATAACTAGTAAAAAAAAAAGAAAAATATATAGATTTAAATTTTCATCTCAAAATATAAATAACTAATCAAATTTTCGAAAATAAATTTAATCTAGGAGGAAAAGATATATATTCATTAAACAAAATTAAAATTATAAAAATCAATTTTAAAGAAGATAAATAATTCGAAAAACCCTTAACAACAAAAGATCTACTACGTCTACTTAAATCATCGTTAACAATAAAAATTTAAACAAAATTAACAAGATGAATCAAATTCATGAGCAGCTATAAAACAAATATCCCCAGTTAATCCTAAATTAATAGTAATATAAAAATAAATGAAAGTAATTTATTTATTTATTTAAATCAAAGCTATAAATAGTTTTATTCTCATCAGTCATTTTATTCGTCTGATGTAATTTTCTGTGCTTTGGTAATTCTGTGATAATATTTAGGTTTTGACATATTTACTATATTATGCGTCCTCAATGAATTGCTTGATGTATTTTACATCAATTTCTACCTTCCCGGTAATTTTATTCTCTAAAATCTCTTCTGAACAGAAAAATCATGTATGCTTAAAGAAATTAGATTTTTTTTAATGATTTTCCTACAAAATAATATTTATTTCTGATTGGCTCAAAAAAATTATTTAAAAATTTATGTTGTGTCTATCTTTCATCTGCAATATTATAAATTAAGTTCATATTTTAAAAATATATGCTCGTATGCTGTCAATACTTCAATCTTAATCGTTTTTAATTGATCTTCTGGATATATACATAGCTTGTTCATTTGTAACTAAGTGTTAGTATTAATAATAATACTAATTTAATTGGCCTTTAAAATATCTGGAGAAAAGTTAAAGAAAAATTCTCTAACTACATTTAACTTAGCTTTACGCTCATATGAAACAGAAAGTGAATTCTAACATTGTTTTCTTAATAACTATTTTTTCAATGTCGTAGCGCAATTTGGTTGTTTTTAGAGTAAAGATTTTACCTATTTCGTACAAGTATGTATATTAATCGCGAAAAATTTCGGTTTTCAGATTTCAACGGAAATATCCATTTAGACCATCCCAGAACCCATTTTAACTAGTTTCGACGTGTCTCGCACAATTCAAAACCGACGATTAGCTGTAGAATGTTGAAGTTTTGGATTTATGACTGTTGTAACATCTAGTTGTGCAGCTCCCCTTTTGATTGCAGTCGACTTGGCCAAAAATGTCCAAAAAAGCTCAAAATCTAAACAAATTTTGAAATTTTGGAATTTTTCTTAACTGCAATAATAAGCTCTCATTGAAAGCTTTTCAACGATTTATCGTAAGTGGTACTTATTTTCAATGGTTAGAGTCAAATAAAATGGTAATTAATGAAGTATTTGGATTTTACAAGGGGAAGGCATATCGGTTGGAATCCAACTTTATTTCCTTTTTCAATTTAAATATATTGATTTATTAACCTTTGACTGTAAAAAGGTATTACAATAAATAATAATTCAATAACAATAAAATATAAATATATATATATATATATATATATATATATATATATATATGAAAAAAATCAGAAGATATTAGTAAAGTAAAATTTTATGTACTTTTCATTAAAAAAAAAAAGGTATATATGTAAAATAGGCGTACAAGGAAGTCATGTAGTGTCCACATCAGATCTTTTCTTTACTAAAAAAGATTAGAAAAACTTTCAAACAAGCAAACAGTAGAAACTTGTTCAACATGAAACATTTAATAAACTTTTCATAATTAACATATATATGTAAAAAAATTAATTGTATGGCATATGGAACAGTTCTGTTTGAATAGTGGTATGAACAGTTTTTTATAACGTAAAATAATACTTAATATCATACTTATTTATATTTATTTGATTTTAGCTATGCATTCTCACGCACTATCATACAAACACACACAGAATTACTCTTGGATATAAATATGTATTAATTAATATTACCCTAAATGTTCTAAAAGTTTATTTTCATTGCTCGAAAAGCATAGTGGAAAACCTTGTATTACAAAATTTAAACGAAGATGAAAGAAAAATTATTATCAAGCATTACTACGAAAGTTTTAAACATCTGCTGTGTAATACTTTTTTTAACCAGTTAACGTCGTGAACTGAACAATATATTAATTAAGCAAAAATGGAGATGAAACAAAAAACAAATCCGAGAAGCCTTTTTAGTGCACTAATGCGGTTAAAATTTTCACTGGTTTTTCTTGTTTTTTTTTCGCCTCCACGATTTTGTTTTTCATTAATACAATAAAAAAACCACTTTAAGTGTGTGAATTACCTGTAAATTTATGATATTTTCTCAAAACTTTTCACAGTTCTTAACACCTTTCATTTTACTGAACTAGTTGCGTTATATCTTTGCTGACAGGTTTGTTCATTAATAGTTAGGCTTCACAATAATAAAAGAAATCATAGGTGATCTGATTTAATTCTTCATTTTTTTCTCTATTAATTTAATGAAATTTCATTCGTTAATAGAATTCGCCTTTAATATATCTGGAGAAAAATTAAAAAAGATTCTCTTTAATTACATTTAACTTTACATTTATATGAAACAGAAAATGAATCCTAACAATTTTTTCCTATTGATTTCCTAATAACTAATTTTTTTTCATTATCGAAACACAGTTTAGTTGTTTTTAGCGTAAAGATTTTTTTTTTTACCTGGTTTTTTCTCTATTAAAAAAGATTAGAAAAACTTTAAAATAAACAAACAGTAGAAACTTGTTCAACAGGAAATATTTAATAAACTTTTCATAATTAACATATACGAGGTGCGACAATAAAGTAATGAGACTGATTTTTCTTTGCAAGATGTGACAACCCAGCTACTTGCGTAGGCACACCATCTTTGACCTTGGTCTATCAGCTACTTCTAGTCCAAGCGGCACATTGATGCAACTGCTCAGTCGTGAGTTATGCTGTAATAAGTGAACACGTGTTTGTGTCTCTCGTCACAGAAATGAAACCGCAAAATATTGCGCAACGGTATGCCATTTATTTTTGCGTTAAATCGGGTGAAAACGCGACGACAACTTATGGTAAGCTTCAGAAGGCTTTTGGAGAGCAGGTTATGTCAAGAGCTCAAGTTTTTCGGTGACATAAAATTTTTAGTGAAGGCAGAACGAATGTTAAAGATAAAGACTGTAGTGGACGACCATCAACCTCACGAACAGATGTCAACTTGACCAGGGTGCGTGAAATCGTACGATCTGATCGAAGATTATCCATGAAAATGATTGCAGAAGAACTCAACATCGATCGAGAAACGGTTCGTCTAATATTAACTGAAGATCTTGGTATGAGAAAGATTTGTGCAAAAATGGTCCCCAAAAATCTCACACAACAACAGCGAGAAACACGGAAAAATGTGGCAGCCGATTCGTTAGAGCAAACGGAAATCAATCCAGATTTGTTGAGCCGTGTTATCACTGGCGATGAAGGTTGGTTTTTTCAATACGATCAAGAGACAAAACGCCAAAGTTCGCAACGGTGCTCAAAGGGATCACCCAGACCAAAAAAGCTCGCATGTCAAAGTCAAAAGTGAAATGCACGCTTGTGTGCTTCTTCGATTCCAAGGGAATTGTTCATAAAGAGTAGGTGCCTCCTGGACAAACAGTTAACCGATATTTCTACAAAGAAATTTTAGAAAGATCGTAAACGAGTTCTTCGTGTCCTTGCCAACATTGCTGATAATTGGATTCTGCATCACGATAATGCGCCATCCCATACTGCTCTGTCAGTACAGGAATTTTTAACCTCAAAACAAATTTCAGTAATACCACAGCCACCTTATTCACCAGATATCGCTCCGTGCGACTTTTTTATATTTTCAAGAGTCAAAATGGCGGTCAAGGGACACCATTTTTAAACAACACAAGATGTCCAAAAAGCTGTGACGAGGGTCTTGGAGGATATTACAGAAGATGAGTTCCAGAAATGTTACCGTCAATGGCAGAAGCGCTGGAATAAGTGTGTGCAATCAGAGGGGAACTACTTTGAAGGAGGCAACACTAAACATGACTAGAACGGTAAGCAACATTTTTTTTCACATCAGTCTCATTACTTTATTGTCACACCTCGTATATGAAAAAAGATTAATCTTATTGGTTGTAGGATACTTCTGTTTGAATGGTGGTATGAACAATTTTTTAAAACATAAACAGACGTATCGGTTAGGTGAAAAGGAAATCAAATAATTAAATATGTCGAAGATATTTCAAGAATAACATTTTGTCAGTATTTGTCTTTGAATTTTAGAGCTTACATATTTCGTTGGAGAACAGGGTGGGATTAATTCAGAGCTGGACTTTACCTATATGACCATGTCATAAATATGATCGTGTCATTCAACGATATCCTGACCCCTGTAGGGGAAGACACCTGCCTTTTGACCGATCCCGATCGCCACCTCATCCCCTCCTTTTATAGCTCCGATGAGATTTACCGGAGGTCATCTTTTAGATCCTCTTTTCTTTTTCCTGTTTATCCTCCGGGAATTACCGTTTAGGTATTATTTCAGAGGATGAATGAGGTTGATATGTATGAGTGTAAATGAAGTGTAGTCTTGTACAGTCTCAGTTCCAGTATTCCTGAAATGTTGGTTAATTGCAACCCAACCATTAAAGAACACCGATATTCACGATCTAGTATTCAAATCCGTGTAAAAATAACTGACTTTACTAGGACTTGAACGCTGGAACTCTCGACTTCCAAATCAGCTGATTTGGGAAGACGCGTTCACCACTAGACCAACCCGGTGGGTTTTTTTAGATCCTCTAAACTTGATAATACAACACAGTCATCAGTATATATATATATATATATATATATATATATATATATATATCAGTCAATAGAAACGGATTTATATTGTTATAGCACTAGTACATAAGAAGGACATTTCAGCTGCTAACCTTGAGTACAATGTTTCCAACTGACATGTAGGGAAGAATAAAATTTACCTATGCGTAACCTTCGTAATATTAGGGTTACGTCCTTTTTGAAACACCCGTTATAACAAACAATAATTATTTGGCAGTAGTCAAATGTTTCCTACTGTACATTGATACACGATGTACCGAAACTCTGATTCCTGTTTTGGAACATTATGTGCTTCTCGGAAGAACAATCATGAGTGCTAATTAAAAAACATATAAATGTTTTCACTTCAAATAATTCTCCGATTTAACTATGTCTATAATACATAGTATTTTTATAGATTCCAAAACAAGAGTGGACACACAAGTATTGAAAGACTGTGGTTAGAGGTTAGAGAAAATGTTCCTTTATGATTCAATACGCAACGTTCAATATTATTTGATTGGTCAATTAGTTGATGTAATATTCAAAAGGCGAAATTCTGAGTATAAACTCCATCATTAATTCAGGGCTATTAGGAAGATATACAAAGCGAAGTATGTGTGTCAACAGTCGGCCTCAGCCTATCAAAACATAGACGTGGACACCGATCATGGCGATAATTTGCATGTGTTTTATTTTTTAGTGTAATGTACGATACTTCTTTCCGGTATTTTCATATATTTCAACTATATGAGTGTGTATTCATATATGAAAAAGATTTGAAGGTGATTAAATATTACACAGAATTAACGTAACTTAAATGTGTAATGTCCACATGTTTTTTAAGTAATTTTTAGTTTTTATTTATATTTTATAAATCTGATAGCTCTCTCGTATTACCGGACTATATCTTAAATTATTAATATAAAAAATTTTGTTTTTTTAAATATTTATTTAACTCAGTTTACATTTGTATAGAATCCTGGATAAACTGACAAAGCAGTTTGTCAGGGGATTTCCATGTAAGTAACAAATACAGAGTTAAAACAAAAAATAGAAATAATTCCATTGAAAAATTAAACATAAAACGAAACGATTAATTGACAAACAAAAACAAAATCTCATCCTCTTAAACGTTAATATCCTGTTTTCCAGTTCTTTCCTTCTTTTTTTTTCACAGCCTCCGAGTCCGCAGTTAAAGCATTTTTTTTCCGCAGAGGATGAGATGAATGTTTTGGTAGCGTGTGTGAAAAATGCCATGCCTGACCGGAATTCGAACCCAGGATCTCCGAGTGAAAGGCCGAGACGCTACCACTCGCGCCATGGAGGACGGCCCTTCTTGTTACTTAAAATTAATTAAATAGTTAAACAAAATTTAAGAATAATTTCCCTCAACTTCTTCGTAGAATTGAAATTTAATGTGCCTGGTGACAAATTTGAGAAAATCTTTGTTGTATTTTGAAAATCGGTGTATAAAATAAGGTGTATAAGGCGTATAAGGCCGGTGTATAAAATAAGGTGTGTCATTAGTTTCACAGTTCATATATTTAAATTATAAGTTCATATATTGCATAATTAAAATATATGTGTGCATTGCATCAGATAAAAAAAAGGGGAGACTATTTTATTACAAAGAGAGAAAAAATGAAAAGACAGTATGTCGGTGAAAGGATCGGTGAGAAAGAGAGAGAGTAAAATAATATAAATGGAAGGTGGGTAGATTATGGAAGAACCATTAGGTGAACTCCAGTGCTACCATTACAGATACGTTTCACTCAATGTGAAGGACTTTACCTTATCTGTAATTATTTATCTTGCTCTGGTTCGTACTGCTTTATATATAGAATACCACAGCATGTAACCAATGACGATGGCTTTTTTTTATACCTTTTTTCTTTTCTTTTTTTAAAATTCTATCGCCCATCTTTCTTTTTATTATTATTAGTAAATGCTACCTATCTAAAGATAAGATAAACATTTATAAATTATAATGTTTGCTTTTAAATATTTAATTATTTCTCGTACTTCTGATAAAAATCTATAAAAAGATAGGCATTTAGAAAACAAATTGTTTTTTTTTTAATTATGAAAAATATGTTCAACTTAACTTTTACTATGAAAATAGAAAAAAAAATTTTTTTTAATATTATTGGTGTAGGAGACATTAAAATTATTTTAAAAAACCATAGAAGGGAAGTAATTTATCTATCTATTGACAAGTTTCATTCGTTTATTATGGAGAATCTAATTAAGAAAATATTTCTCTTTATTACTGAATAGAAAATCAAGATGTGATTTTCGTAGATGTACAAAGAATTGAGGAAAGAATAAATAATCTCTAATGTGGGAAACCATAATGAGAACGTTCCAACGTTCCAGAAATTAACAGAAACTTTTTGTAATTTTGTATAAATTGAAATTTATTGAATAATAAGATTGTTAGCCACACCAATTCGTCGTCGCAAATCAGTTAACAGATGGTTTTCAAAATCGAAGATTGTGAGGTTCAAATCCTAGTTAAAGTTAATTGCTTCTATATGGATTTGAATACTAGACAGTGGATATCGTGTACTTTAATGGTTCAGGTTCAATTAATCTACATATCTCAGGAACGGTCGGTCTACGTCTGTACAAGACTACACCTAATTTATATGTTATACATGTCATCCTCATTTCATTAGATCATATGGTTGCTTATCGTTCACTAGTTGAACAGATTATAACATACACTTTTCAGGAAAAAACTGTTATATAATGAAAATTGTTCGAATCTCTAAAAGCAGAAATATTCAAGAAACCATAAATATAACTGTGACAGAGAAATCTAATTAAGAGAGAAAAACAGTTAAGAATTTATGGTCCAAGATAAGCACAAGAATGCTACATATTGAGAACTGACAGAGAGATAAATGATAAAATTGAGACCTGGAAGTAACATAAGCAATAAAATGGTTAAAGTTCTACCTAAATATGGTCCGAAAACAAAGTCCGAAATGTATTAATGCAAAACAAACAGGCGTATGAAAGAAAAATCAAGGAGGCTATGTTATACACATGAAAGAAGAGCTGAAAAATTTCGGTATTACAGAAAAAGACTGAATCAAAAGAAATATAAAAGGAAGATTTTTGATTTAAAAGTTCCTGAAGGTGAAAAGAAAAACTCAACAGAGTAGAATGGACTGAAGAAATAAGAGCTAAACAGTCTAAAAGAATGAAGAACTTCTTGAAGAAAAAGAAAGAAACCAGATGAAGTAATATTTTCGTGGTCCTTGCAGGCCTATCCGCGAAAAAAAAATTATTAATAGTAAATTAATAAAATTATTTAATTTTTCGAGAATATGTATATATTCCAAATTAGTTATGTTAATAGCCCAATTATATTACTTTTATTTTATATATACACGAGTATATAATATATATATATATTTTTTTTTTAATTAACTAACTAAACAAATAACTGAGAGGGTAACTGAAAAACGTTTTATTAATTATAAACAAAAATAGAATAAACATTTGACGTACAGAATTAAAAAAACACACTTCAAGATAATGTAAAGTATTTTAATACTTTACCTTATTTATTAAACCACACAAAAATATCTTACAATTCGAGTACAGAATTTTAATTTGATTTAAAATTTTATTCTCTTTCAACTAATGATAAATACCAACTAATTGTAACATATTTATTTTATGTAACACAGATTATTATACTTATTAGCTTACAAAATTTACTATAGAAAACACTAAAGAATTATATTCATAAAAAAAATTCGGAAATTAGATCTACATTTTGACAATTAGACTATCATCTTTCTATACAGGAAATTAGAAAAACTAAATACAACGCAACAATTAGCTTTGTACGTAAATTCCAAATTAGTATTATATTAAGAACCAAGTTAAATGTTAAATTACGTTGTATATTATATTATATATATATATATATATATATATATAGACAACATGCGTATTTGCTTTACTTAAAATTAATTTTATTTGATTTTATGCTCTGACGTCATATTTTTACATACGTTTTTTTGCTCAATAACAATTATAATTACAATCGGCTCTCATGCGGAGCCATAAGTAAGTTTCACGACAAAAGCACGTGATAAGAAGGTCCTTAACGAACCCCCAAAATAAGTAGTACACAATAAACAGTTGTAAGCAAACTTAAAGTCAAATATAAAATTTCAAGTTCAGTCATAAATCACAATCCAATAATTTTAGCACCATATAGTTCACAAAACAAACATTAATAACAAATAAAAAAGAAAAGAAAAAGAAGTAACAAGAAATTAGATACGACACCACTTAACTTGACGGTGTTAGATCCCAAACTGTTACGCAGACCCTAAGTCGAGTACATGGGTTCGTTTCAACCGTCGGACGTCTCTGCTATTATCGAGTAGATTAATTGCAAAGTGATTTACATGATTCTCAAGCCTCTGCAGGTATTTGACGTTGCGCTGTTGTGCAATCTCACGAATAGATGGGAGCTCCAGATAATCCTGAATCTCATCATTCCGCGCGAACCATGGAGCTTCGGCAATTATTCTCGCTACTTTGTTCAGAAATCTTTGTATATAATTTCCACATTACTAGTACTAGCCGTTCCCCAAAATTCCATACCGTACGTCCAGATTAGACGCAGGATAGTCTTGTAAATTAAGATCTTGTTTGATAACGTGAAGCCTGTGTTCCTCCGTAGCGGCCAATGAAGTTCCCTGTACCTTGCGTTTAGCTGTTTCCTCTTCATCCTCACGTGACACTTCCAGGCAAACGCCGATCCAGGTGAAGTCCCAGATACATTTTTACATTAATAAAAAATGATCTATAATTTTGTTTTAATGTTGATTTTAATTTCAATTAATCTTTCATATTTTTAATTTTGTTTTTAATTTTTAATTTACTGAATAAAAGTTTAAATTCGTAAAATAAAAATATTACAGGTTTTAAATTTTAAACAGATAAATAAATGAATTATATTATTATAATTTTGTGAAGTTATTGATGTGATTTGAGATGAATGTATGAATATGTAATGCAGCTGATGAAACGAGTAAATAGTGAAAGCGCTCCTTCATATAGAATAAGGTAAGTCATCCAACTTTATTTATTTATTCTGTACTTAGGTTGATCTAATAAAATATATATATATTGTATTGGAAATAAATCACTTTATTTCCTATTATAAAAAAGTACAAATAAATATTTTTATTTTAAGTGTTTTCTATTGTTTTTTTGTTAATATTTATTTAAATTTATTTCTCAGTAGTTTTACACTTTCGGAAGTACAAAAACCAAAATAATCAAACAAATTGCATATAAGCATAAACATAACCTACATAAAAGTATTAAAATAAATCTCATATACATTTTATATATATACACACTCATATATAAAGCAGAAATACTCGTAAAAAGCAGAAATTTCTGCTTTTTACGATTTGATAAAAAAAATTGTCATTTTATTTAAATATAATATTTTGTTCTTTATTTAATTCAATGATTCTAATTAAAGAGCTCGTGCATACCGTATTTAATTCACGCGGGTGTGGCGGTAGTAGCGGCAACGGTAAACTAAATTAATGTAATTTCGTTACTTATATAGAACTAATTTTGTTTGTTCGGTCGGCAGATTGGTGTATCCGCGAGGCTTAACGCACACGTACCGAGTCTACCGGCGATCTAACTCGAGATCCAACCAGACCGAGTTACTTTTTTAACTTTAAATATTATTCATTTATTTAATCCTATCGCTTACCTGTGACGTCACAATATAGCAGAAGACTACAACAGCATTTTTTGGATGGAGGTGCGGTTTTGCAAAAATTTTTTTGCAGGTATTATTTTTAAAATGTTAGAAAATACCCCTAACAAAAATATGACCTTAATTCCCAAAATCTCGAGATACCTCTTGGTGACCTTGCAGTACAGCCTCACCCCTTGACTTTTTAAGTTAGAAATTAAATTACATCAGTGCCTCATATATAAAAGTAATCTGGCCAAGTTTGGTTAAAATCGGTTCCGTAGTTCTGAATGTGATTTAGAGGCCAACACCGAACACGCACACATACGAAGATTAACATCCGGATAATTTCCACCCGATTTTTTGGGTACGTTAGGAGTCAAAACGTCAAAATTCGGTGAAAACCGCTTATGCACAAATCTGACCGATTACACTACTTTTCCTTCTAGAGCTACAGCTCTGCTATAGTGGTAGACGGGAAAGTGAAATAAACTAAATATCAGGATCTAGTAGCAAAGCTTCTCAAAACACAAACGTTCTTCTTTATGATAAAAATATAGACCATTTTTAAAAATAAGGATTGCAATCAATAAGATAAGAAGTACCCACCAAAAAATACACCTTCTATCCAGAATTATTAAAATAAAACATGTGTGGGATATAAATCAGTTTTAACTTGTATATTTGGCTTACTGGAATTCAAAAACTCAAAGCAAAATCCTTTATATATGAGTGTGTATATATATAAAATGTATATGAGATTTATTTTAATACTTTTATGTAGGTTATGTTTATGCTTATATGCAATTTGTTTGATTATTTTGGTTTTTGTACTTCCGAAAGTGTAAAACTACTGAGAAATAAATTTAAATAAATATTAACAAAAAAACAATAGAAAACACTTAAAATAAAAATATTTATTTGTACTTTTTTATAATAGGAAATAAAGTGATTTATTTCCAATACAATATATATATATTTTATTAGATCAACCTAAGTACAGAATAAATAAATAAAGTTGGATGACTTACCTTATTCTATATGAAGGAGCGCTTTCACTATTTACTCGTTTCATCAGCTGCATTACATATTCATACATTCATCTCAAATCACATCAATAACTTCACAAAATTATAATAATATAATTCATTTATTTATCTGTTTAAAATTTAAAACCTGTAATATTTTTATTTTACGAATTTAAACTTTTATTCAGTAAATTAAAAATTAAAAACAAAATTAAAAATATGAAAGATTAATTGAAATTAAAATCAACATTAAAACAAAATTATAGATCATTTTTTATTAATGTAAAAATGTATCTGGGACTTCACCTGGATCGGCGTTTGCCTGGAAGTGTCACGTGAGGATGAAGAGGAAACAGCTAAACGCAAGGTACAGGGAACTTCATTGGCCGCTACGGAGGAACACAGGCTTCACGTTATCAAACAAGATCTTAATTTACAAGACTATCCTGCGTCTAATCTGGACGTACGGTATGGAATTTTGGGGAACGGCTAGTACTAGTAATGTGGAAATTATATACAAAGATTTCTGAACAAAGTAGCGAGAATAATTGCCGAAGCTCCATGGTTCGCGCGGAATGATGAGATTCAGGATTATCTGGAGCTCCCATCTATTCGTGAGATTGCACAACAGCGCAACGTCAAATACCTGCAGAGGCTTGAGAATCATGTAAATCACTTTGCAATTAATCTACTCGATAATAGCAGAGACGTCCGACGGTTGAAACGAACCCATGTACTCGACTTAGGGTCTGCGTAACAGTTTGGGATCTAACACCGTCAAGTTAAGTGGTGTCGTATCTAATTTCTTGTTACTTCTTTTTCTTTTCTTTTTTATTTGTTATTAATGTTTGTTTTGTGAACTATATGGTGCTAAAAATTATTGGATTGTGATTTATGACTGAACTTGAAATTTTATATTTGACTTTAAGTTTGCTTACAACTGTTTATTGTGTACTACTTATTTTGGGGGTTCGTTAAGGACCTTCTTATCACGTGCTTTTGTCGTGAAACTTACTTATGGCTCCGCATGAGAGCCGATTGTAATTATAATTGTTATTGAGCAAAAAAACGTATGTAAAAATATGACGTCAGAGCATAAAATCAAATAAAATTAATTTTAAGTAAAGCAAATACGCATGTTGTCTATATATATATATATATATATATATATATATATATATATATATAATATAATATACAACGTAATTTAACATTTAACTTGGTTCTTAATATAATACTAATTTGGAATTTACGTACAAAGCTAATTGTTGCGTTGTATTTAGTTTTTCTAATTTCCTGTATAGAAAGATGATAGTCTAATTGTCAAAATGTAGATCTAATTTCCGAATTTTTTTTATGAATATAATTCTTTAGTGTTTTCTATAGTAAATTTTGTAAGCTAATAAGTATAATAATCTGTGTTACATAAAATAAATATGTTACAATTAGTTGGTATTTATCATTAGTTGAAAGAGAATAAAATTTTAAATCAAATTAAAATTCTGTACTCGAATTGTAAGATATTTTTGTGTGGTTTAATAAATAAGGTAAAGTATTAAAATACTTTACATTATCTTGAAGTGTGTTTTTTTAATTCTGTACGTCAAATGTTTATTCTATTTTTGTTTATAATTAATAAAACGTTTTTCAGTTACCCTCTCAGTTATTTGTTTAGTTAGTTAATTAAAAAAAAAATATATATATATATTATATACTCGTGTATATATAAAATAAAAGTAATATAATTGGGCTATTAACATAACTAATTTGGAATATATACATATTCTCGAAAAATTAAATAATTTTATTAATTTACTATTAATAATTTTTTTTTCGCGGATAGGCCTGCAAGGACCACGAAAATATTACTTCATCTGGTTTCTTTCTTTTTCTTCAAGAAGTTCTTCATTCTTTTAGACTGTTTAGCTCTTATTTCTTCAGTCCATTCTACTCTGTTGAGTTTTTCTTTTCACCTTCAGGAACTTTTAAATCAAAAATCTTCCTTTTATATTTCTTTTGATTCAGTCTTTTTCTGTAATACCGAAATTTTTCAGCTCTTCTTTCATGTGTATAACATAGCCTCCTTGATTTTTCTTTCATACGCCTGTTTGTTTTGCATTAATACATTTCGGACTTTGTTTTCGGACCATATTTAGGTAGAACTTTAACCATTTTATTGCTTATGTTACTTCCAGGTCTCAATTTTATCATTTATCTCTCTGTCAGTTCTCAATATGTAGCATTCTTGTGCTTATCTTGGACCATAAATTCTTAACTGTTTTTCTCTCTTAATTAGATTTCTCTGTCACAGTTATATTTATGGTTTCCATCCATATGAGATATTGGTCTTACGACTGTATTAAAATCTTATTTTTGCGTTTATAGAAAGCCTCTTTTTATTGTAAATATTTTTTTGTATAAAAACGTTTCTTTGCTCTGATTTTTATTTTTTTGCCTCATTCAATAATTTATCTATTCCGTTTCTACTTATTATTTCTCCAAGATATTTTAACAGGTTTGTGATCTTAACTTAGTTATATTTTTTTGGTAGGGCTACGAGGCCTCTTCCAGGTCCGCAGAACTTGCTTCGCTTACTATTCTCGTCTGTCCAGATGACGGAGCCCCCGCAGAACTCGTTTCGTTCACCGTTTCCGTCTAGCCAGACGGTTCCCCCTGGACCCTTGCATAGCACGCTTCAATTGCCATTCCTATGTAGCCACAGGGCTCCGCCCTCTAAAACCTCCACAGTGTTCGTTACCCTCACGATTGTGAGAATAATATTAATAAATAAGAATTAAAGTATTCAAGCTTTATGGAAACCTGAAAAAGAAAGTAAATTACAAAAGACAGAATAGTAGCGTACGGTAACTAAAGTACACATACCTTTGACGACGAAAATTCATATCTTATTTCTATAGCTATGGTGAGAGAAATATAATAATAATTAAGTAAAGAGATTAATCTTTTTTTTTCTTTAATAATATTTTTAATTCACAACTGCACCTCCCAAGGGGGCTAAGACCTCGGTCTGTGGCTTAAAACCTTCCCTGGGTGTACGCAAATGTATCCTGAAAATTTGAAATCAATCGGTCGGTAGGTTCTCGCGTGATGCGAAACAAACAGACAAGCTTTCGGCTTTGTATATAAGTCATCGGTTGATTATTTAGCGGTCCAGTTTTTTCGGATAACTAACGTCATCATATAGTATGCTTGTGAGACATCTTGAAAACACTTGGAATTATGAACGAATTTTTCTGGAGGATTATGTTGTATTTATTTGTTTTAATATATGATTGATTACCTTACAAAATAATATTAAAGTGTATATATATATTTTCGCTGTATTTTAAAAATAATAAATCGATTATATACAAATTTTTTTCAGAAAGCTTTGTAAAATATTCGGTGTTAAATACTGTTCATTCAATGTATATAAATGTATAATATACGTATACTTGATACATGTGTCTGATTAAGTTATTATGAAGACTGGGTTCGATTCCCATTAATGATGATATCAGATGCATTATGAAGCCTAAGCAGTATTGAGGGTGTGTACTAAGTCTAGAGTTATGGAATACAGCTAGTTAAACTCCTTCTCACACTGGATAACGATTTAAAAATTTATTCTAATAAAACTACTATTAAAAACGTTTTATAAATCGCGTACCCTTTATTATCTGCGCCTAACTTCTGCTATTATTAGTCTAACAAATGAACACGTACATTATTATATTAGATATATAATAAATTCTCCGATAATGGCCGTTAAGTAGAATGGAAATTATTTTTTAACTATCTGTTTTTTTCAAACAGTTTATTTTTACCGAATATTTATGGGAACGGTAAACAATTACAATAATTAATTAATATTCGTAAGATAATGTTTTATTTTGTGTTATAGAGAAATAAGTTATTAAAAAAAATAATAAAAAATGTTATTTTTTACCACATATAGAAACCCCTTTATGTAAACACTTTTATAATAAGTTTATAAAATAAAATACACGAAAAAAAAAGTTTTTACTCGTAATTCATACAAATCTATTCATGTTTTATATACGTAAATATTTCATACAATCTTTATCTATTGACGGTACATGTAACTCATATTCAGAAGTGAATGAACATGTAGATTTATTATGATTTTTTTAGATTAACAAAAGATAAATCTCAAATTTTTTAAAAGAAAGAAAAACAGAAGAAGATAAATTTGAATAGAGGCCGTTCTGTGATTAAGGGACAGTACCGGAAATTGCAGATTTATTCTATACTCGTCTTTTGCTTTTGAAATACATTGAAAACCAAAATTTATTATGAAAATATTACTACTGCCTTTTTCTACTTTGATCCCATAGGATTATCTCTGTTCCTCTATTGCTGTTTTCAAAAGAATTAATATTCACTCTTCAATCTGTTTTTATAATTTTTATTACATCTTTTTTTAACATCTATTTCATTTTTTCATACCAAGTAAAACAGATTGTTTATTTTACTACGAAGTTATTTAGTTATTTTTTATAGTGTGTTTATTTATTAATAATTCATAAAAATTAAATTCTCAACCGGGGTGAACTGGAGTTTCGTGTTAATTTCTTTTTTCACAAATAGTATTACATAAGATATAACTTATATTAAAGTATTTATAAGTTTTAACATTATTTCTACAGTTCCAATTTTCAAAATTTAAAAATAATAAGAGAGAATTTTGGATTCACTTAAATTCTCTAAATTTGTAGTAAAATTATAAAAAATAATATATCTCAATAGCAATATTTTTCTTCACAACATAAAAGAAAAATCTTTCTTGTCAATCTAGTTTGACTTTACCTTCATTTTTTTAATAATTTATATGTTTAATGGCTAAACATAATTCTGCACTTTTCAGTGTGTGTGTATATATATATATATATATATATCCTAATCTGAAAATTGAACTGTTCAAAAAATCTTTTCAAATATATATAGTTATAGTACGGTAAGATGACACATTTATAAAGACTATTATATATAAACCTTTTTTCATATTTTGCAAGCGTAAAATCCCTATTTCTTGGCAATACCGGTAAGTGTAGTCTAGTCTTTGTATTCACTTCTGATTTGGCAACACATCAGTTATTGTTAAACTACGGCCGATCACGGAAATTTGTCTAATTCACAGCGCGCTGAAGTTGTGCATCCTTAAGCCGAATTAAAAAGTGTTGCCGTGACTCGGCGACAATTTCTAGCCTATTTTATTACTCCAGCAAGAAACTTCATTCTCCGTCTCTTTACACTTTTTCTCCGTTTTCTCATGAGTATATATTTTTCTGACATACAGCCGAGATTTCTAACAATTTTCATACAATTTTTTTTCTCCTCCTATCGGGAGGATTCATCTTATGAAACTATGTATGTACTATAACAGTATTGTTAAAACGCATGATTTAATAAAGGAAAAAAATCTTATTAAAGACTGAATTAAACTTTTTTTTATATATTTTTTTTTTAACGTACTTCCCATTGAACCCAACCATCAGAAAAAGTTTCGAAATGCTTATATAAAATATATAACTGTGGTATTAGATATGTTTTATATAATCTCTAATGAAATTATGGAAATTTGAGATTTCTACCATCACGTAAAAAACGGAACCCGGTTACATAATTTCCTGTAATTCTTACAAATATTGTGAAAATAACTGTTTGTAATTCACAACAATAATTCAAAATAGGTCAAAATAACTCAGCTTTGTTTTATGCTCATTTTACGAGATATAACTTATTAAAGACAAAAGTTTACTTTTGTATCACATGCTTAACTATTTTTATTGCATTATATTTGTAATTACGACACTGAATCAGAAAATTTACACTTCACGATTTAAGGGAAGATTTTCAGTCAAATTTATTAATTATAAAAACACTGGAATTAAAGAAAAATGATTCAACTCGGCTGGTACGTATCCTTAATTCTTCCTTAAATTCAGTCATGAATGTATCTTATTTTATTATTTTTATTAGCAGTGGAGGCTTTATCTGACAGAAAACTTAATCTTTTAGGGTTATTAAACAGATACTGGACAGAAAATAATCTCCAGATTATTGTCTAAATCTGTCCTAATACAACGGGAATCCGCAGCACGAAATAAACATCTTCATTTAGATTATACCCTGAAGAATATTTCTTACTAGTAGGGACGCAACTCACCTGAAATCTATTGCAAAATCGAAAGCATTCTTGCTTAGCTTAGGAATTGCAAATTGATAAAACAATTTTACGTACACAAGGATAAATATATTTTATAAAATGTAACATGTCCTTTCAAAACTAACCATAATCTGGCTCATGCTTTTATAAGGGGACCAAGAATCCCCCTGGCTCATGTTTCAGAAAAAAATTATGTAGCTTGTAAAAAGAATCCACTAATTGTACAATACTGAGAACCCACCAGGTTGGTCTAGTGGTGAACGCGTCTTCCCAAATCAGCTGATTTGGAAGCCAGGAGTTCCATCGTTCAAGTCCTAGTAAAGCCAGTTATTTTTACACGGATTTGAATACTAGATCGTGGATACCGGTGTTCTTTGGTGGTTGGGTTTCAATTAACCACACATCTCAGGAATGGTCGAACTGAGAATGTACAAGACTACACTTCATTTACACTCATACATATCATCCTCATTCATCCTCTGAAGAATTATCTAAACGGTAGTTACCGGAGGCTAAACAGGAAAAAGAAAGTGTACACTACTGAGATAGACCTTCATAGAAGATAACTATATTAGAATATAAAAGAAAAATCAGTTGGTATACAAATATTTAAAGGAAATATTCATAATGCACGGTTAATTAACGATTTTTAAAAGTATTTTCTTTTAAAAATATTATTTGCAAATGTTATAGTAATGATTTGTTATTATTAAAATAAAAAAAGTTTTAATTATCCTCATATATTTCAATTAATTATTTATTTTTCTACAAATATGAGTATTTTTGTTTTAAATAATAAAATTTTATATTAAAATAATGATATAGTTTTTAAATATTTGTATTATTATTGTTTACCACTACGAAAAAATTGATCACATCGTGTAATTTACTTATAATTAAATGAAAAAGAAACTATTTTTCTCTGGTTTAGAGTTTTTATCAACTCATTTTATCGTGATATGAAAAACTGTAGTATAATTAGATGAAATGTACAGCACTAGGAGGTTGCGCCCCTTGGCCACTTCCAACATGTCACAGAAAATCAATTATGTTTCAAGTTATTGCAATTTTTGTATTTTCAGCATTCTTCTTACCATGTTATAATGTAGGGGGGCACCAATGTTCACTCATACCTCGACTTAGAGTTGAGGAACGATTTTGAGTGAGCCTTATTAGATTTGACTTGATTCTCCGAGTATCTTTTATTTCATATTATATTTTGTCCCAATAGATCTATTAAATCTCGATTTATTGCAGTTTTTTTTTTTTAATTTTCAACCTTTTTCTTACCATTTTATAATATAGAGAGGATATTATTTGGTAGAATTTAATGTAATTCAGTCGTGAAAGAAACTAAAAGAATAGTTATTAAGTCAAATCTATACTAGACACTAAATCTTCTTTAGTTATATTTTATGATTTATATTTAATAGAAATAATTAACTCATTAAGTCAGTTTAGATAGTATTGAGGTGAATCAATTAATTTTAAAGTTTAATTATCTATTGTAATTTAAAGTCATTAATTAAAATAAATTTTTTTGTTTCAATTTGGTCTTCACACATATTGAAATCGGAGAGAATGTTTTCTGTTTCTTTCCGTTTTTATTTTTTAGATGTTTTCTCTTTACAAAAAATTGTTTGATTAAATATTTTTAACCGTTATTGACTGTTTGGCTTTCCGCTATTAACCCTGTAACAGACACATACATTTAGACTACATCGTGCTTCGATCCCCAAGAGCTTTCCGTCCCTAAATACGGAACGAATATCCTACGCCGATATTCATTTTTTATAATGTACATGAAAGGTAGTACAGTCGATCGGACCTAGTAATGGATAAAACTGAGTGAAAAGAGAAGACCTTATGGGGTGCGTCGGGTGCATCCAGCATCCATTAAAGTCCCCTTGCTTGGGAAACATCACACGTGCTCGTGACCCCTTGTGTTTTCTACGTTCAGCCGATTTTCTCCCGTTCTGTTGCTCCCGTACAACCCCGTGCAGCCTCATTTCATTCACATCTCTCATACATTGTAATGCCTTTTATTAAGCTGCCACCGCATCGCCGCCAGACAGCCCGCAGGCCGACAAACATATGGTTATTTACCTTTCTACTAGAAGGGATTAGTATTGAATTAATTGCAGTAGGTGATATATAATTACATTTAAATACTGCATTATGGCTTAGTATTCAGTGTGAGGAAATAGAGAAAATTTACTATTTTATTTTCCTAATATTTGAATTTAATATTACGTAAAATATTTATATAATAAATGATTTTTTTTTTTCATTCACTTGAAATAAGTTATTTTATTCGGTCTTTTTTTCTTTCTTCATTAAAACAGAACTGTTGGTAGTAGTAAATTAACTTTATTTCGTTTATTTTATATTTAATGTCCGTCATTCATATTAAAATAAGGCTAGAAAAATGTCAGTGCCATTACTCTACGTAATGCAGGACTGTAAAAGTTTTTAACGAATTATCAGTAATTATTTGTAGACATAATTACCAATTTTTTTTGTAGATATGAAGATACAAATATAATTTTTTTGAAAGATTTTCCACAAATGGTATAATAAATTTAATAAATATTGTAAAGTTTTCAATAATCTTTAAAAAGGGAAAAATATAAATGTTAAAATATTATTCCGTTATCCTTCCATTATCCTATTGAAACATTATCTTTTCATTAAAAAAATTGCAAGATGGATTCACAGCTAGAACTTATAAATAAAGCAACTTTTTTTACGGTATCATTTTTCAAACTAGGCATCTAAGCCCAGATTAATCCCAAAATTTTGTTATTTGGTTTAAGTTATAGAAATAAGAAAATTCTATATTTTTAATTTAATTCCTTTTATTGATAAAAGTGTGAGTATCGGTAATTTTCATTCCATTATCCATGATAAGCTGAATTACTGCAAAACGTATTCAAGGTGGATTCTGACACGATCGAGAAAAAATCAGAAAGACACTAAAATTAATATTTTTACGGAACCTAAACGACGGATTTAAGCGGAATGATGCTACCTTTTTAGATTTCATAACAATTTGTTGAAACTTGGATTCATCATTTTGAGCCGGAATCCGAACATATAGTACAAAATAGAAACATCCGAATTCACCCGCCAAAATAAAGTTCAAAACCTAAAACCCGGTAAAGTGAGACTAACGATGTTTTGGGATTATAAAGATCCATTTTATTGTGACTGTTTAAGATAAAAAAGATAGTATAATTGTGACATGCGAAAACGTAAAGTGGACCCCGTAATAAGGAGGAAACGTCCTGGTTCTCTCTCAAAATGCGCATTTTTTAGCGATAATGAAAACGCTGGGTCCCATACCACTTAAAAGAGACGGAAAGCGATTCAAAATTTGGGTTGGGAGATGTTACTTTATTAGCTGATAGTCCCGATCTCGTACCCTCACTTTTTTTTGTCTTCTAAAAGATTTTTCGTGGCACCTAGTTTGGCAACAATGAACGGGTCAAGAATGAGGTACAAGAATGACTCAGACACCGAGATGATCAATTCTCTACTACTAGAATAAGAAAGCTGACAAAAAGCGGGATATGTGTCTAATTGTAGCGAAACATTATATTAAGAAATATTGCTACTTTAATTTCGATTGATTAAATAATAATTTTTCGACGGTCATTTGTCTCCAATTATTGAACGTCCCTCCTGTATATATATATCCATTCATGTGGTATTTTCTTTTCTTCTTTATAAAATAGCACTATGTACCTCAGTTTTGTTACACTCTGTACAATTAGGCTTGGTACATATACAGGGTTATCATAAAAGAATGGTGCGGTTTCAGTAATTCATAGAAAGATTGTAGGGAAATTTCTAGATGTTATATTGGTATCCCTGAAAGCCTCCAACCCAAAAGTTTGTTTATCAGGAGTTGTAACCACAACGTCAGTTCTTGTATTGTTGTTGCGGTGAGTTTAGCGAGTTACTATGTTCTCGGATAAAGACAAAGCAAAGTATGTTTTATTGATGGCTGAATTAAAATCCGTAATTTTAGTTCAACGTGCGTTTCGACGTAAATTCGGAAGAGATCCACCGCACAAAGATCACATAACACGTTGGTTCAAACAATTCGATCAAACTGGGTCGGTTAAGAAACAGAAATCAACCGGCAGACCAAGTGTACCAGACGAAACAGTCGAACTAATTAGACAATCAGCAATTAGAAGTCCTGGGAAGTCCATCCCCCGTCGAAGCGTCGAATTAGGTATTCCAAAATCAACAGTTCACAAAGTTTTACATAAAAAACTGAAATTACACGCTTATAAAATACAGATACTGCAGAAATTGAAACCCGATTATAGTGTCAAACGTTACAATTTCGCTGTTGAAATGTTGGATAGAATAAGTGAAATCGAATCATTTGTAGATGATATAATTTTTACAGACGAAGCTACATTCCATGCGAATGGATGTGTTAACAGACACAGTTCACAAATATGGGGCTCTGAAAACCCACACGCAATTATTGAGAAACAACGCGATTCGCCTAAATTTAATGTTTGGTGTGGTGTGATGACAAATCGTGTAATAGGGCCTTTCTTCTTCGCTGAAAAACAATTAATGGAGTTGTGTATCTTGACATGTTAACCGATTATTGCTTTCCTCAGCCGGATGAACTCGAAAACATTCATCGACTTCATTTCCAACAAGATGGTGTTCCCACGCACTTCAATGCATCGGTTACGGACGCTTTGAAAGAAAAATTTGGAGATCGATGGATAGGCCGGCAAGGATCCGTACTTTGTCCTCCGAGGAGTCCAGACCTGACACCTTGCGATTTTTTCTTGTGGGGGTACATCAAAAGCATTGTTTATACACAAAAAATTCGCGACCTAAGCCACTTAAAAAACAGGATTAATAAAGCAATGACAACCATTAACGAAGAAATGTTAACTAATGTTTGGAGAGAAGTTGAGTATCGTTTGGACATTTGTCGAGCGACTAAGGGCGCACATATTGAAATTTATTAATTATGTAAAAAAATGTTTGAGACGACAAATTTGAAAAATAAAAAAACATAAACTGTAAGTAATTCTGTTTTAATTTAAACCATGTTCAAAACCGCACCATTCTTTTATGATAACCGTATTTTTTGAAACTAATACCTTTTCTCTTAAGTGCAGATCCATTATTACAGTTACCCATTTCGTCTAACTAGATATTTGCGCGCGCGCGCGTGTGTATGTGTGTGGTGTATTTATAGTTTTATTTATATATATATATATATATATATATATATATATATATATAAAACGAAAAATTATTTTTTTCTACAATGCGTTTGGAAAGTTGCTATGCATTATAAATATAGAAGTGTAATGAAACTTTCTTAATTATTACTATGTATTTTGATTTCATTGTTTTATAGAAACGGATATTACAGTAAGGAATATTTTATGAAGCCGTTAAAAATTATCTTCTCCAACATCGATACAACACTGCACACGTTTTAATTTGTTTTCAAACACTTTAACCGGCTGATGTACTGGAATGTCTTGTACGTATACTGTAATTGCGAATTTTATTTCGTCAGGCCAGCGTGGCGTGTTGCGATACACTGCTTGTTTCGCTGCCTACCATAGAAAGTAATCTGAGGGAGTCGGATTGAGAGATCGAGCGGGCCACAATTTCCTCCAATTGATTCGTTTACCAAAGATATTTCGTATAAAAAAAAATGGACCTGTTAGCTGTGTGCGCTTTGGAAATCTTGATGAAATCTACTGTGATTGATTTCCAATTCTGGTAACTGACTAATGAAGTTTTTTAAAAGGTACAATAACGATCACTATTAACTGTATTTTCAAAAAATATTTGAATACACAATGCGCGTTCTACTCATACCGATCCAGACTCCAATTTTCGTTTCGTGTAAAGATTGTTCATGTAATTTATGGGGCTAGTTGTTGACCACAGTAGTGAATTTTGTGAATTAGTATACTCTTCCTGATGAAATCACAATTCATCTATAAAAAAAACATTATGTTGAGGACATCTAAGGATATCAGGTCAATAAAACGTTTAAACTGTTGGCAATAATTTAGTCTTTTGGCATGATTTGTAGGTTTTAGTTCTTGAATACACATTACTTTGTACAGAGAAAGTTTCAATTCTTTTCTTACTGCCTTATGTGCGGTAGCAAATCTGATATCTCTCTGCCGTGCTAACTTACGCATTGATTTTGATGGACTTTCGGCCATTGCATCCGAAATATCAAGCAGGTTTTGTTCGTTTAGTTTAGATGGTCTTCCACTTCGATCGGCGTTTTCAACAAAGCCTGATGCACGAAATTTTTCGATAAGAGTTCGAATTTCATTACGGTGAGAAACAAGAATGTTTGGAAACGTTTCAGAAAACTTGCTTTTCTGTAAATCAATATATTTGTCATTTTCACGAAAGACGTGTTTAACGAGAAGAATGTGTTCCTTTACCGCATTTGATTTTGTTACATACTATTGATTCCGATAAATAAAACAACATGAAACGAAAGAAAGCACGTTCAATCACAACTCGACAATTGACATCCTGATTTATTACTGAGCAACGCCCAACGAACCTAACGCCGATAGAACAGAATGTAACACCAAGTTCTAAAGCAAACTGCTCAGTGACTTTTCAAACGGTCTGTACTTATTAGTTAAAAATAACGTTCCTTTTTTGTGTTTATCGACATCTAAGTCCAAAAATGTTGAAATTTTGATTATAAAACTCTCCTAACTACGTATGTACAGAGATGTTATGTTGGCTTTACAGCATAGTAATACTTTTATCTATAAAAATACAATTCTTTTCTGTTTTATTATACTGTACATTACGAGGATTGAGTTTATTAGATATTTTCAAAAATAGCTTAAAAGTGGGGAGGTTTGAGGATGCTATATCCAAAGCCGACTGGAGTTTATAAAAATTTTACTTTTAATTCTTTTTTAGCATAAAATAAATACTTTAAGAAGTGATAATGTTAATAAATAATTACTTCATTTTCCGAAAAAATTAAATTTTTATAGATTTTTTAAATATTTTCAGCCTTTATCAACCTGAAATTTTTATGATAATATTTCCTTTAATAAGATCTTACCCGTTGGGAACATTTTTAAACCCTTATCGGATGATTAGAGATTCACCTCTTAATCATATTTTTTTCTTAAAAATATGATTTCTATTAACTTTTTAATGTTTCAGTCTTTCGAAATAATTTTTTTTTCTATTTTATCTAAATGTAGTGTGATTACGATGAAAGGAATTTTCAACTTTATATTAGATAGTTAGGATTATAATCAATCATCTTTAAAATATGATTTTTATAATTTTTTCTGAAATTTTATTGTTTTTATAGTTACAAATACGATTTTTTTCTTTATTAATGAGAAATTATTAGAAGGGAAATAATTATCAGCATTGATTAAAAAGGTAGAAGTAAAACGTTTTTAGTTGTTTTAACTACATTTAGTATGACCATTGTTCTAATTTTTACAAGTTTCATAAAACAAAAACTTTTCTAAACCTATTTTTTTATTAAATTTCTTTACTTAAGAAAGTAAGTAAACAGATAAATAAGATAAAAAGTAAGGTAATAATAGTGGTAATAACAATAATATTTAACTTTACTGCTGGAATAAGATTAAGATTTTTGGTTTGTTTTAAAAGTTCATACGCCGTTGCCAACTTTTATTATTGTATACGTTTATGTTTACAAGTTTGAGATTATGGTTTTCTTAAATTTGAATATTGCTTCCTTATTTTATTTATTTATTTTTTTGTCTTATGTAGATTATTGTAATTTCAACTACCTAAACCCAACAAGCAAAAAATAAATTAATCTATTTTTTCTTTTTAGAAAAAAAAAATAGATATATTATTATATTAAAATAGGTTTATTATTATATTTTACTAATTTTTTCGCTAAGTTAATTTTTATTTTCTATCAACTAAGGTATAGTAAAGTACCTGTTTTGCAATGTAAATATTGTTTTATAAGTTAAATTTGTCCAATAAGTTAAATTTTTTTTGTTCTTATTGCTTTATTTACTGGTACAATCAGTTTCCTGAACAATGAAACTATAATTAAATTGTACAGAGTAATAATGACGTGAAAGGGAAGCATCCCAAGACAATATAAAGGTTTAAACAAAATATAACTAAGCTTAGCAAAGTACAAACAATTCGACAATTAACTGTTAAGAACAAAAATTTAAATGATAACATAACATAGGTGTATAGAAAAAAAACCATCGGGTTGTTCTAATGGTGAACTCGTCATCGCAAATCAGCTGATTTCGAAGTCGAGAGTTCTAAGGTTCATATTTTTGTAACTTTTATACAGATTTGAACACTAGATCATGGATACCGATGTACTTTGGCGGTTGGGTTTCAATTAATCACACATTTCAGGAATGGTCGACCTCTCTCTCTTCTTTCTGTTTAGTCTCCGGAACCACCGTAAAGTATTACGTAAGATGATGAATGAGGATGATGTGAATGAAGTGTATATTCTCGTTCAGTTTCAGTTCGACCAAGAAATGGTCGACCTGAGACTGAACAACGGTCAACTACACTTCATTTACATATCATCCTCATTCATCCTAAGTAATACCTGACGGAGGTTTCGGAAGTTAAACAGAAAAAAGGTATAGAAAACAATAAAATTAATTTTTTTTTTAAACAGAACAGAGCAATCAATTGTTTTAACAAATTTTAACAGTCGTATATGAGAAACAAAGAAGACATAACAAATTAAAACTGGTCACATGTAAGAAAAAAGGTCAAAACCAGGAAACAAAATTGAGATAATTCATAAATAGTATTAGCAAAATTTCAGTAAGAAAAGAATGTTATTCAATACACAGCTGCCTCTTCAGTCGTCTCACATCTTTACTATTATACAAAAGGTTAAAAGCCAGATGGTTTTTGAAGTACATACTTTCAACTTAGCCCGTAAATTTCTTCACGATTAATGGTATCCCTAGGCAATCGTGAATCTCCTTGTACTTCGTAAACTATTCCGCCTCCGATATGTTCCTCAGCCCTTTATTCTGGAATCTTTGGATGATGTCGATATTGCCATTGCTTGCCGTACCCCAAAGGTGTATACCATAGGTCCGTCCATATTGTCTTTAAAAACGCCTTATACAACGACAATTTCTTATTTAACTATAACAAGAACTTTCTTCCTAATCACCAGTTCAACCGTCTAATCTTGATATTTAATCGTTTTCTCTTTTCTTTCATGTGATTTTTCCATGTTAGGTGGCGGCGAAATTGAAGTCCTAAGTACCGTATGTTGTCCGAATGAGGGATGTAAACTCCATCTAGGCAGACTCTCCTCCTCATCGCAAACGCCACATGACTCGACTTTGTAGTATTAACATGTACCTTCCATTTGACTAGCCATTCATTGAAAAGGTATAATTCAATTGCAGTTTTTCAGACGCTGCTGTTGGGATAAACAAATATTTAACGTTGCAAATATTTTTTAAAAAATTCAAGCTTTTTTAAGCTTAATTAAGTAGTGGTGGAAATGAAATTCGACTGAAAATTATTTCATCACTTTTTTGCAATAAATCGGCTCTGTTTTTCGAACGATTTTCAAAACTCTTTTTTAGACCTTAATTATATTATTCATTAAAAAAAATTATATCAAAATAAGCATATTTATGAAATATTATAATTATATATAACTTCAAATTTCTCAATTTAACCTTGAGATACGAGCATACAAAACAAAAAAAAAAAAATTGCGAATAAAAGGAAAACAAAGGGAAATAACCATTTTTTAAAAGAGGTGCAGGAACCCCATTTACAGGCGCCTAGGTAGTGTCGGGCCGGCTGACAGGTTCCGCAAGGTGTTATTAAGTGCGTATGTATACCTACGCACTACCTGCTAAACCTCCGCCCCTGGCTTCCCACTTTTCCTGGAACAGCTTAAGGAAGCATTTCATCAAGAAGGAAGATGATACGCCCTCACATGTAGTGAAACCCCAATCACGCACAGAGTAAGAAAAACAAGAATCACACACATCACGCCACAAGCACACCAAACAGTCACAACAGATCAACAAACACGCATCATACACATCAAGCACAAAAGTCTTTCACACTACTTACCGAAGGCCGCATCGAGTACACGGGCGTGTACTCTGCCCGTGTACTCATCGCACCCAGGCGATCCCCACATGTACGAGGAACCCCGAGGCGCTCAGCAGAGGGCCGGTCCGCCCGCGTACCCTCCAATGCCTCGTTCTCGAGCGAGACTCTTTAGTTCTTTAGTTCAAAGCCTTTAGTCACAAGGGCTTTAGTTCTTCCATGACCTTGTTTGTAAATCCAGACATCGCCTTCCAGTTACTCTCCCATTCTAGTAGCACTGCCTGAACCTCCTCAGGCATGAACATAGTTTCTCTTTGGATGTTACTTGGCCATTCCAGTCTCGCAACCTGAAATCTAGGACAGGAGAAAAACACATGCAAAGGAGTCTCTTCTTCGTCACGTTCACTTTGGTCCGATATGGCTTCTATGTGTAATACGACATACATACCACTTGAAGAATATACTTATATATATATTTGAATATACATACCACCCGATTATATTCCAGAATACAGCCAGCAAGTCGGGCGTTACCTCTGGAGCTGCGGTGTTAATTTGACGTGTTAGTTCAAGAAGATCAACGGCAAAGTTGGTACATTAACCACTAATGAAACACCTAGAAAAAATTTAGCGAGGTCAAACTTAAGGAGCAGCGTGGCCATGCAATTGGGCCTTCATGACCAACCAACCTACCTGGAAATCGAGTATCAAGAAAATCTCAGACTTCTAGGTGGTAGTAAGGTGGTGCCCCATCTTGCTGATAGTAATGGCGTCCATCTTGGTCACCATCCTCTAAATGAGGAATTAGAACATTTTGAAGCGTGTCCAGATAAATGATACAATTTACGGTTGCCTCCTAGAAGAAGGACGGGCAGTACAGTTTTTGCTTGTTTAGGGCATCTCTAATTTATGTAAAGATTGTTCGTGTAGTTCTGGGGAGGTGTTGTCAACCACATGAATGCGTCTTCCAAATCAGCTGATTTGGAAGTTGAGAGTTCCAGCGATCAAGTCCTAGTAAAGGCAGTTATTTTTATACGGATTTGAATACTAGATCCTGGATACCGGTGTTCTTTGGTGGTTAGATTTCAATTAACCACACACCTCAGGAATGGTCGAATTGAGACTGTAAAAGACTTACACTTCATTTACATTCATACATATCATCCTCTGAAGTAATACCTGAACGGTAATTCCCAGAGGCTGACCAGGGGAAAAAACTTGTCAACCACAGTTGTGTATTTCTGAGAATTAATATATCCTCCTAGATGAAGCCACGCTTTATCTGTTAATAATGTTATGTCGAGGATTCTTAGAGAATTTTGATCAACAAAACGTTCAAACTATTGACAATAATTTAGTCTTTTAGCATGATCTACAGGTTTCAGTTCTTGAACGCACATTACTATGTAGGGGAAAAGTTTCAGTTCTTTTATTTACAGCTTTATGTGCAGTTAGCAAGTGCGATATCTTGCTTCTGTGCTAACTTCCGCATTGACTTTTATGGACTTTCGGTCATAGCATCCGAGATATCGAGCAGCTTCTATTTGTTAGATTAGGTGTTTTTCGACGTTGATCAACGTCTTCAATAGAGCTTATCGGTTGAAATTTTTCGATAAGAGTTCGAACTGTATTTAGGTGAGGAACAGGAGTATTTGGAAACTTTTCCGAAAACTTGTGCTTCACTAAATCAATATATTTGTCACCTTTACAAAAGTCGTGTTCGACGAGAACAATGTGTTCCTCTAAGGAAATAGCCATTACGTTTTTAATAAATATTGATTCCGATAAACGAAACAACAGGAAACACGTTCAATTTCAACTCAACAACTGATGTCTTGGTTTATTACTGAGAAACGACCAACGATCTCACAGGACAACCAACCTAACGTCAAAAGAGAAGAGTGCACCACATGATTGTCAATCATACTGCACAGCGACTTTCTAAATGTTCCGTGGATATATATATATTTTTTTTTCATATGTATTCCTGCGCACTACCGACTAAATCTTCACCCCTAACGACCCCATCTCTTGGGAAACCTCTAATAAAGCATTACTTCAGGAGGGGCGTAAGCGTCCACACATACATTCGGTCTTCACAAGCAAACATCATCGATACCAAACCACTACACACACACACACACACACACACACACACACACACTGCACACCATAAATACCTAAAGAAGGATAACATCCAGGAACATAGCACACCTAACAGGTACTAAGACGTACCAAATGCATTGGTTAATTGAAACCTAACCATAAAAGAACACCGGTATCAACGATCTAGTATTCAAATCCATATAAAAGTAACTGCCTTATGATAATCTAAGTTTCTTTTTCCTGTTTAGCCTCCGGTAACTACCGTTTAGATAATTCTTCAGAGGATGAATGAGGATGATGAGTGTAAATGAAGAGTTGTCTTGTACATTCTCAGTTTGACCATTCCTGAGATGTGTGGTTAATTGAAACCCAACCACCAAAGAACACCGGTATCCACGATCTAGTATTCAAATCCGTGTAAAAATAACTGGCTTTACTAAGACTTGAACGCTGTAACTCTCGACTTCCAAATCAGCTGGTTTGGGAAGACATGTTAACCACTAGACCAACCCGGTGGGTTTATGATAATCTAACTAAACATAACCTACGCTCGCTAACCTCGACAAAATCACAGCAATATTATGATTATTTAAATAATAAATTCAGTAATTACTGGTTTTAGTCGAGTTGTTATTTTAATTTGTAAAATATGCTGATATAGAAAATATATAAAATGACAAATCTAATCAAAAAATATGCGTGCCGGTTAATGCACAAGTACCTTTCTTTATTCAGGAAATCGTAAGCAGCACAATTACGAATCATTCTCTAATAATTATTTTAATTAGCATATTTGTACAGGTTTATCAGAAACATAACGTTTTGTATAAGCCATAAAAGTTCAATTTTTGTAATAGTATTGAAATTATAATCACCAGAGTTTTTTTCATGTAAGTCCGGGTAATTGGATTAACTTATTTAATAAAATATTATATTTTTATTAATATTAAAAATATGCATCCTGGCTCGCATAAAACCGTTTTAGATTATATATGTTTGATTTATATAGTTAAGTAAATATTTTTGATTTAATGATGTATTTTACGTATCTTAGTATACAATGGAAATCTCGTTATTGTTTTTTTCTTTTTTATATATATTATTGTTAATGATTTTAAATAATACGCTTTTATTTATAATTACCTGTATTTGATAATTTTAAAAATATAAAATCTTTTATTATATTTAAATCATATTTTCTTGTCAAATTTTTTTCTTACAATGTGTGACTTGACATGTTATATAATTTATTTTGTACGTTAAATCATATAACTGAAGGCCTAATTTCTTTAACTGATTGAATTATTTATATTTAGAGAAGGGAGTGATAAAAAAGGAGATCTGAATTAATGAAATTTATTATTTATTCCGTCACTGTAAAGAGAGGACATTTAGAGTTTTTGACTAACTCGATCGTTGATAGAAACAAACCCTTCTCTCCCTTTGTGATAGTAGATTTGGCGCTGGTGTGTATAATACAAATGAGATGAGATTTGGTGTCGACCGGGATGGTTCGCGGTCGGACGGATTTGTAACTGGGCCAGAGATTACGCGTGATCTTCCATTCGTGAATATGAATAAATGATGACCGCATATCATATCGATTGCGCAGCTGCGACGCTACTACTGATATCACCCGTGTTTTCTTCATCTTTAATCTGGGAAAATTTTGCTTTGTCTCTTCATCCTTGACCTCTTTTCATTTAATATTCTTCCTACGACTAATAACCGATCGCTTTTAATCTTTTATTTTTATAGTATCTATGTTTTTGATGATGTTTTTTGCATTTGAATTTTAAAATATCAGATTTCCATTTCCATTTCGATTACTGATTATTTTTATTAATAAAAATATAGTAAAACAT
Organism: Lycorma delicatula; assembly: GCF_047948215.1. Taxonomy (NCBI): domain Eukaryota; kingdom Metazoa; phylum Arthropoda; class Insecta; order Hemiptera; family Fulgoridae; genus Lycorma; species Lycorma delicatula. The sequence goes on from NC_134459.1 coordinate 20,276,868, forward strand.
TATTATATCTATGTTTTCAAATCATTTTTCTTAAAAACATATCAAATTTTATATTATATGAACATAACAAACAAAAATAGGTATTTATTAGTTTAATAATAAAGCGTAGTTTACATTTTAAATTTCATATAATATTTTTGAAATTAATAATATGAAATCAGATCGTAAATTAAAAATAATGTAGCAGCTACTTATTTCAATCGCCAAAAATCGGTTATAAAAATGTCATAGAATCATACTTGCAAATGCATATGTGTTTTACTACCTTTTCTTTTTGTTAACTCACCATGACCTACTTAATTATGTACACAGTCCCAAGGGAATATATTCACCGCTAAATTTCTTCTGCCATCATATTACGTATGATCTTGATCATCATCGTGGACACCGGGTCTCATGCTCGTTCGATCAGTTACAGCCTAGTCCCAATGATGTTATCTGAGGTAAGCACGCCGGATTCTTTTCGGCATTCTTTCTTATGCTGCAGAAACCAATCCCACACGAATAAGTTGCGTTCTGCGATATCTTTCTCCCTGTGTTAATCATATTCCGCAGAGGATATCAGTGTCTGTGTGCACACAGAAAAACGACCATGACTGGTAAGAAACTAGGTCAACTGGTACCCCAGTTCCCCATCTTTGCGGTCCAGCTTTCTTTGAAGACCCGGAACATTCTGTAGATTCATCTCTCTTTCTTTCTCTGTTTAGCTTCCGGAACGACCGTTAGGTATTACTTCAAAGAATGAATGAGGATGATACGTATAAATTTAAATGAAGTGTATTCTTGTACAGTCTCAGGTCAACCGTTCCTGTGAGGTGCGGTTAATTGAAACTCAACCACCAAAGAACAACGGTAATCACGATCTAGTACTCAAATCCGTATAAAAGTAACTGCCTTTACTAGGATTTGAAGCTTAGAACTCTCGACTTCGAAATCAGCTGATTTGTGATGACGAGTGTACCACTAGATTAACGGGTGGGTAGATTCATATACCCTTCGTCAGCTGATCCCATCTCTCCTGCAAACAGCTGATAAGCGATGCCGCCGAATCCGCCTCAATTTGTGATCTGTACATCTCCTCCCTCTTCCGAATGAGAAGATCCAGGGTGCATATCTGACCTATACGCTGGTGGTATCGCTCGATATTATCCTGTATCTGTAGCATACCCAAAGGGAGACAGCCATGTGCATCCGAACGAAGGATTGCACGAGCTTTTCCACTTTTTAATGCGACAGACCAGACTGGTTCTCTGTACAGCATTTTCGAGAGCTTTGAATACCTTAGTACTTAATTAATTGTAATAATCTGATATTGTTTTGTTGTTTTGGGAGTTAGCCGGTGTTTTTTAAACTGTACAACTTCTAGTACAGAATGTGAGCTCGTTCTTTGTCGTGAATTTTTTTTCTTTTGGTATCCTTTCCACAATTGAGGACGATTATCATCATGTGGAAATCATTTAGATTCTGAGGCGATGTAACAAAAAATCTAATATCACGAAGGTTAAATTATTTCTCTAAGACATTTATATTACCGGCATTTCTCCCGCCGCCACCACCCCATTCTGTCACCCTAAAGCATGAAACCGAATGACGGTGCCTCGAAGTGCTACTGTACCTCGAAATAGTTTATCAGTAAGACACGTAACTTGCTTTCAACCCAGTTTCCTGCTTTCCTGAATTTCTCCTTTCTATTAACTGCAGGCGGTCACGTCCATCGCACTTAATATACGGCCAGAGTATGTATCCTTCCTCCTTTCGGTTGAGTTTTATATCTCTTTTATTTTTCAAAGAACTCTCTACTCATTATTCTATTTATACAAACGATTTTATCAATTCTCCAGAATAGTAAGAGCTTAATGTTCTTTTATTATAACATACCCTTAGCCTTTAATATCCATCTTTCCGTGCAAATATTGACAAACGTTCTCAAAACAGGCTCTTGTAAACACTACATGAATCCTTATCGCTCTTTCACGCCACCTCTGGTTATTAAGATAAGAACTTAAATATTTACAACTTGATTATTCTACTCCTATTTTCACTCTTTTTAAGTAACATCTATCAAGAAGAAGTTAGTCAGAACTTCACCGGTAAGATTCCGCAGAACTGGACGGTACGGCGAAGTCAACGAACTATGTACACAGTTCTAAACATGACCTAAGCTAAAAGTGAAATGAAATTGGAAAAAAAATTTAAAAAAATAAATTTCTAATAAAGAATATTGTCAAAAAATACCCGAAATTTTGTTAGACAACGTTTTTTCTTCCATTTGATGAACTGCGGGACTCGAATATGTTACTTTTTCCTCAAAAAGGTGCGTTTACGAATCGCCCCACTAGGTAGCAGTACTTAACGGCGCTTTTGAATTTACGAATGATCTCGTACAAAAACTTTATAATGTACTTGAAATAATAAAATTTAAAAGAAAATATACTACAGCTTGTTTAGAAAATGATTTGAAGAAAATTATTGCTTTTTCTACTTTGAGACAATTAGTATTTATATTTTTTACTCTTTCTTTAGGTTCTTTAATTCTTTGTTTTATTCATTTATTAATTTATGCGATTTTTAAATCTATACTTTTTTTGTTCTGGATTTTTTATTCATTCTTTTTTTTTTGTTAATCAGGATATTCGTTATATAGCAGGTATTGTTTAGCAATCTCCATATGTAAGTGTACTGTTTTTTTTTTCCTTTAATTATATGTAAGTGAAAGTATTGATGATGAAAAATTTTTTTTTAATTCTCATCACTTCATTAAAAAAAATAAAAGAATTTGTTTACAAGAGATTATAGCTGCTAATAAAACATAAAAAACGCAAACAGTAGGAAAGTGTTGCAAATGTGATTTGTTACATAAACAGAAAGAAATTCATTGTAAAATTTGTATTCTACAATTAGAACTATTTAATGGAGAAATAAAAAAAGTTAATTTAATAATAATATAAGTGTGTTCACAGATACGATATGACAAAAATCGAGGGTTACACTTACAAAGTAATAAATAAGTGCAGTATTACATTACGGATCTTCGATTCGTGAAGGTTATTATATAATTTTATTAAAAAAGGAAAAATATGGTATGAAGTGATATGAATATAAACAAAAATAATTGGCAAAAAATTCAAAAAATTATATTGATTGTTCTAGAAAGGAAATAAATTTTTTTAATAAATTCACAAGAAAGCAATCAGTAATTCATAAAAAAAATAAAAGAATAATCTAACAAAATGCAACGATATCCAAAAAAATTTTACAATGAAATTGTAAACCGTACTGTAAGAGCCTCGCAGATATCATTTCTTCCGCACAAAAAACAAAAATTTCTGTAATATAAATACAACTGTTTTTAACAAAATGATTCTGATATCAAAAAAGATAACACACTGCTAAATTTTTTTATCAAAATCTGTTATTAATTTAGAAAAAAAAAATACATGTTAAATATATTTAATAGTCGATAGATATACAATAATAGATAATAAAGAAAGAATGTTTAAGCGTTCCATATAATAAGCAAAAGATAGAAAAACTTGTTACGAAATTCTTACCGGCCCGGTTTCATTTATTACAATGAATAATCATAAGAATTGTATTATTTCTGTAAATGTTATATGTATTACGTATAACATTTATTACGCAAGAACTATCGCATGAAAATAAACAAGAACAAAACAAAAGTAATGAAATGTAGTAGAAATAACAAAGATGGACCACTGAATGTGAAAATAGGAGGAGAAAAGATTATGGAGGTAGAAGAATTTTGTTATTTGGGAAGTAGAATTACTAAAGATGGAGGAAGCAGGAGCGATATAAAATGCCGAATAGCACAAGCTAAACGAGCCTTCAGTAAGAAATATAATTTGTTTACATCAAAAATTAATTTAATTGTCAGGAAAAGATTTTTGAAAGTGTATGTTTGGAGTGTCGCTTTATATGGAAGTGAAACTTGGACAATCGGAGTATCTGAGAAGAAAAGATTAGCAGCTTTTGAAATGCGGTGCTATAGGAGAATGTTAAAAATCAGATGGGTGGATAAAGTGACAAATGAAGAGGTATTGCGGCAAATAGATGAAGAAAGAAGCATTTGGAAAAATATAGTTAAAAGAAGAGACAGACTTATAGGCAACATACTAAGGCATCCTGGAATAGTCGCTTTAATATTGGAAGGACAGGTAGAAGGGAAAAATTGTGTAGGCAGGCCACGTTTGGAGTATGTAAAACAAATTGTTGGGGATGTAGGATGTAGAGGGTATACTGAAATGAAACGACTAGCACTAGATAGGGAATCTTGGAGAGCTGCATCAAACCAGTCAAATGACTGAAGACAAAAAAAAAAAAAAAATAACATTTATATCGTATAAATGCAACCGACTTTTTTAACAAATTTTCTGTTTTTTTTCTTTTTATATAGAACGCTTAAACATTGTTTATTATCTGTTATTGTATATCTATTGTCTATTATATAAATTTAACATGTATTTTTCTTTAAACGAAATTCTAAATTAATAACAAACGTTGTTAATAGAAATGTAGTAGTGTCTTACCTTTTGTAAGACACCTTACCTTTTACCTTTAGTTACCTTTTGTAACTTTTTTTGTTAAAAAAAGTTTTATTTAAATTACAAAAATTTTGTCTTTTGAGCGGAAGTAATTTTATCTGCGAGACGTTTACCTTCCGGTTTACAATTTCTTTGAAATTTTTTTTGATTACCATTATACCATTCCTTAAATTAAACAATTACTTCAGTATTGATTCCATTTATATTAAGCCCGCATATCTTCAAATTTCATTAATTCTATTCAAGAACAATATTGTAGATAATTTTTATTACCTATAAGGCACTTATACGTATCATCAATATATGATACTAATGTCTTGATTATGACTACCAACTTATCACCTATCAGAAATTTATCATTAACTCTTTATTATCCCTTTTAGTTATCCCTAAATTATGGTTTAAAAATACAAGTTAAAAAGTACTGGAGACAGTGTACATTCTTTCTAACATCCTTAAGTATATTACTCGTTTGAGATATATGCCACCTCTACCTAAACTGCCTCAACATATTCCAACCGGCCGTGGGTTTTTTTATAATTCAGCTACATTTCTATCAATTTCTCTAAGTTTTAATAATTCAAATACTTTTTGCGAATAAAGGCTCGTTTAGTGAAGAGTACAACGTTTTATTACAGCCATTTGTTTTTTAAGGATTAATAAATACTCGTATGAAATTTAGAATTGTTTATACGCTGATTAATATTGCTTTTTATAGGTAAATTTGTAATTAAATAGTGTAAGTTTAAAAGATACTTAAGACTTCTACGAAAGCAAAAATTATATCAATAAAAAAAGCAATAAAAGTACTGCGAGTAAAATAATGTTCATTCATTTACAACAACTACTTATCAGATATCCACAAGAAATTAAACGATTTATGTTTCAAATTTTTTCTATTAAATGTATAAATTATTTTCCAGGTAATTTTGATTTAACTAGAAAATAATATATAGAGTAATAAATATTATATTAACGTATAACGAAACATAAAGTCAGGCTTGAGAACATAGCTTTTCATAAAAGTGACATTCACTAGTTTTATTAAATGAAATATCATTTAATATGACTTTTCCGTACCTAAGCGTATCGGAATATTGAAAAGTGAAATGCGTAAACTGCTACTTTCTGAACAGTTTACGGATCAAGGCTGAAAGTTTACTAACATACTAAAAAACGTATTCGAGATTATCTACTCTAAAGTACTTGATTTGTATTGAAAAATGGTGTGATATACGTATAAACATTTCTTTACTTCATTATCATTTGTAATTTTCCAGAATAATTTTTATAAGCGTGCTGTACATGAATATTTTAATAGAAGAACATACTTTAGAACAAAGATGTATAAAATATGTATAACTTTGCGATGGTGATCCTCAAAAACATATAAATAATGTTAGTATATATTTAAATTTAATCATAAATTCAAAAATGATTGAATAATACATACATACTACCATAAATAATATGGTTCTCAAGGCTTGCTTCAGTTTTCGTTTAAGATTAAGATGGAAGTACTGAATCGGCTGTAAATATAAACGTGGTAATATCTTATCATACCAGTTCTTTCCTACCACACTGCTTAACTAGTCTATAAACTATTTATGAGGAAGTCTGTGAAAATTTATAGGTTTTTTTTTTAAGTTAACAATCTCTCGATAAGCAACTAAGTATTCGGCATTTCTTGTGTATGAGGATATATATATTTATATATAAATATATATATATATATATATATATATATATATACACACACACACAATTATTTATCACTGAAAACTCACATGATGAATTTCGTAGATTGCTATATAAATTCAGAATGTTAAGTTTAATTTAAAAATAGCAGCCAAGAAGACAAAAATTATTATTATTTTTATTGAAAATCATCTAACGTTTGATCCCAGATTGTAGTTAATGATGACATTTTAGAGTAAATAAACAGTTAAAACTACTAAGGGTGTGAAATAAGGTTAGATAAAGAAATGGATTTAATTAAAAATATAGGCAACTTCAATAATATCTACGGAGCAACTAAAGGAAGCAGTGGCGGCTCGCGTATAGGCACTGTGGAACTGCAGCACCCCCTGTTTCCACTATATTATCGATAACATTTAATATCATGAGTCCTTTTTTCTTTAATTCTTTTTTTATACTTCTTGTACAGTATGTAATCCTTAAAGTTAATGCCAGTAGCCATCCCCCAGTTTATGAAAAATTTACAAAAATCTTTGTATGGATCTGTGTACTTCACAGTTCCAGCGGCGTGGTGTTTGTCTATTGTGCGCATGCGCACATAGGAAGTTGCACGCGTGGCTGAGTGGGAGAGAAAGCACTGCCGCTCCTGTAGTGCTGACCCTGGCGCGCTGGCGGAAGGTATTTTTTTTTTATTCCGCTTGTGTGTGTGGAACGTTCCCTTTTCTTGTTTAGCCGTTGGAAGGAATATGAAACTGGTTTAGTTGTTTTTTCGGTAGTGATTAGAAAATGGCGGAAATCAAGGATTCTTTGATTGCCAAATCTGTCCAAAAACACGCGAAAGAGAAGATAATTAGTAAAAACTAATTACGTATTTGTTCCGTCCTAGTTGAGCCAGTTAGTGCTGCTCTCTAGTTTCTATTAGCGGTGGCCTGCGATTCAGTTTTATACATTCATTCGAGTGAAGAATTCCATCTGGCGCGGTCATGTATTGCTTGGTCTAATGTGACTAGTGTTATTTAGTATTGCACAAAATAAAATCAACTGTCCTAGAAGAATACGGTTTCATTTCAATCGACGATCAATACAGTCCATTCTAGCTCTAAAGACTTAGCAGTATTTGTTTCTGCGTACATAGAAATTTAAATTAAGCACCGTTAGGCTGTAGTGTTTTTAAGGAGACATTTTATTAAGTTATTATCTAATAATACTAAAAAATATTATTTGTATTTATTATTTCGGTTAAACCGAATACGGGTTTTAAGCACAATGTGCTTAAAAACTATTCTATTCCAGCTATTCTATTTGATTCATTTTTTTTCGGTTCTTTTATTTTACAGAAAACTTTAACCATGGCTTTGAAAAGGCCCAGAAAAGAATTTTCTGGAACAGCACCCCTCTAATTTTAGCTACGAGCCGCCACTGAAAAGGAGTCGTCTCTACGAGGTAAAGTATCAGTTACTATTGTAATTGATACTTTACAATACTTTGTAAAGTATTTTGGCTGACATACCTAACTACACGACAGTGAGACGTGGGTTTTGAACAGAAAGCGCGGAGAAACGAATAGAAACTTTAGCAATGCAGTTCATGAGAGCAGTTAGTTCCAGGCTTAGAAACGAGTATATTTGGAATGAAATCCAGATCACAAACACCATTTAGGTTCGAAATAATTAACACAACAGATGGTTAGAACATTTACAGAAAATTGGTAGTGGACGATTACCAATGAACACAAAGAAATATCAATTTAAAGGAAAAGGTGACCTAGGAAAACATTTAACAGATGGAAATAAGTTTTGATGTCGAAACAGGATTATCAGCAACCTAATCCATGAAGCGGAGAAAAAAAGATGAAAAAATGTATCAAGATGTTCTCCTGGGACTTTTATAACCTATTCTACTCGTAAAGATAATGGAAAACGTAAATAAATGCTTTATTTACGAGTTAAAACGTCTAGTGAAAGATTTCAGTGAATATGACTTCCTTTGTGATAATGAAATATCATTTGTAATGTTATTAAACATTTTGATGAAGATAAAAAACAGTTAGATTTTATCCTCCTTTAAATTCACACTTTTAGTTCACATTTTTCCCGCGCGTAAAGTTAACTGTTTGCGCGTAAATTGCTGTTAATTGGATCTCTGTGCTGATCAAGTCCAAATTAATGTTTTAAATTACTGTTTTATCTGTATGAAATTTGACATTCTAGTACAATTTGCATTTAGTATTTAGAGTATGTTGTTGGTGTGTATTTGAAGTAGGGATACGTATTTTCGATGAGTTTTTATGTTGTGGCTAGTCCTCGGTATATATATATATATTTTTTTTTTGTGGCTAGTCCTCGGTATACTAACCCACCGGGTTGGTCTAGTGGTCAACGTGTCTTCCCAAATCAGCTGATTTGGATGCCGAGAGTTTCCAGCGTTCAAGTCCTAGTAAAGCCAGTTTTTTTACATGGATTTGAATGCTAGATCGTGGATACCGGTGTTCTTTGGTGGTTGGGTTTCAATTAACCACACATCTCAGGATTGGTCGAACTGAGAATGTACAAGACTACACTTCATTTACACTCATACATTGTTCAAATTTTCTTGTTGTGGTTGTGCGTGGCTTGTGTGGAATAGGACGAGGGATGTGTAGTTTTTGACTGCTTTTATTATCGTTGTACGCAAGTTGGTTTGCTTCGTTTGAAAGAAATTTCTGAGTATCTGTTTTCTTTTTGTGTAGTAACTGTATGCCTGCGATTCCTCTCCCCCCTACTTTTCACTCTATGGTGAGTCTTTCTTTGCATGTTTTGAGTGGATGTGACATCTTGTGTTTAGTGAGTTCCGAGCTGATAAAGTTATGAATATTTTCTATAGCTGAGTGTAACCGTTTGACGATGCCAAAGGTGTATGTAAGGGCAGGAATGGCTTTGATGAGGTGTTTGGCATTTAATTTTGTTTTTAGAAGTCTAACAAACCGATTTTGGAATTCGTTTTTGAGTCGCATTTTTATGTATGTGATCGATTTTGATATTATGATGGAAGCATAGGTATTTTTATGTTTCGTTTATGACAGTGATTTTTTTTTTTGTCTTCAGACATTTGACTGGTTTGATGCAGCTCTCCATGATTCGCTATCTAATGCCAGTCGTTTAATTTCGGTATACCCCTATATCCTACATCCCTAACAATTTGTTTTACATATTCCAAACGTTGCCTGCTTGCACAATGTTTTTCTATCTACCTGTCCCTCCAATATTAAAGCGGCTATTCCAGGATGCCTTAATATGTGGCCTAAAAGTCTGTCTCTTCTTTTAACTATATTTTTCCAAATGCTTCTTTCTTCACCGATTTGCCGTAACACCTTTTCATTTGTCATTTTATCCACCCATCAGACATTTAACATTCTTCTATAGCACCACATTTCAAAAGCTTCTAATCTTTTCTTCTTAGGTACTCCGATCGTCTAAGTTTCACTTCCATATAAAGCTACGCTCCAAACGTATACTTTCAAAAATATTTTCCTGATGTTTATATTAATTTTTAATGTAAACAAATTATATTTCTGACTGAAGGCCGGTTTCACCTGTGCTATTCAGCATTTTATATCGCTCCTGCTTCGTCCATCTTTAGTAATTCTATTTCCAAATAACAAAATTCTCCTACCTCCGTAATCTTTTCTCTTCCTATTTTTATATTCAGTGGTCCATCTACACTATTTCTACTAGATTTCATTCGTTTTGTTCTTGTTTATTTTCACGTGGTAGTTATTGCGTAGGACTTCATCCATGCCGTTCATATGACAATGATATCAAGTGTTTATTATTATAATATTTTTCTTTAAAGATTTAAATAATATAAGTATTCAGTGAAGGTTAATACAAAAGTCAAAATATGAGGTATCTTTTTACGGAAACAATCGCAAAAAAAAAGAATCGTTAAAAAAATTTTCTTTTAAAAATCTGAAAGGTTTTAATCAGAATTTAAAAGATCATTAACGAGTCAGAAAAATAATTAATTTCATTGTAATCATAAATTACTAAGAATTAACACGGTATTTTGTGCACGAAATATAAAATTCGTACCTAAATTGTGATTTTGATTCGACTGTCTCAACCCATGGCCCAAAAATTATTTAATAAACTCCCGAATTTCACAACGACAGGAAATAAAATTAAAAGATTTTTAAGGAAATTAAAAGTATAACTATTTGAAAGCATAAATGATTAGATATTTTATAAGCATATCAGTAACTAATATTCGTAATGCATTATTTTTTGCATGACGGCCATTCAGTAATTAGACACATATATCTGTGGAGGGTTATAATGCTTTCAATTCAGTAAGTTGGTAACCGTGAGAGATGACTTTTGATCAGCTGAATGACTGAAATTGTTTTCTTTATAATCTAAAAATCTCATTTTACGATGGCGATTCCTTCTCATATCAACTTGTATAACTTTTTTCTCAAAAAAAAAAAAAAATAGATTAGTTTGTTACTTTTCTTCATATATTCTAGCTTTCAATACGGCTATGGCAAATGAAAAGTACCTGCGATACGATGTGTACAACTAGAGTTGATTTCTCTGACAGTAAAGATGTTCATTTTATAGTCAGTTCATGTTGGATTGGATTAAACGTATCATCATCACCTTTGGGCTGAATATCACTTGGGTTACTATTATACAACAGCTGGTAATTCTCAATGTAATAAACGTAATTGGAAACCACTTAGTTCGTTACTTTTCTTAATTATTTTAACATGAGTCTCTTATTACAGTGAGATTATCTATGCATATTTTTGTTCGTAAAATTAACTTTTTATGGTAATGTGTAACTTATGTAAGATCCCATTAGAATTTTTGGTTACGGCATTTAACATAAGTACAAAATCGGATTATCCAACATTTTTATTTCATTTTGATTCTTATAACATATTTTTTAACTTTAAGAATATGTTAAATATGTTACGTCTAAATTTTTATATATTGAAACTAAAAGTATTAAACACGATATGAAATATATATGTCAATAAATTTAAACGTAAGTAATTTAGAAAAGATTTCTATTTGAATTATATTAACAAAATAAAAATAAATATTAAAATGATGTTCAAATGAAATTTACATACGGTGTACGGGGATAATTTTATAAAATTATTAATAGCATTAATTTGACATATTTCTCACAAACATACAAAATATTCATTGTCGTTGGTATGCTAATTTACCGGTAAAAATATACACGAAGGTTAGATTAAAGAAATGAAAAAAAGTATTTTATTTAAATTAAATGGACAAGTCACGCTATTATATTTTTTTCTCTCATATTCCCTAAATATATTTTGTCCCTTTTTTCCAATGTTCCATGATGTACTAATTTATATTTACACGGAAATACAATTTTATTTATGCCAAAATATCATAAATACGTAGCCGACATCATTTATTTAATTTGTCATAATATTTTATTAAGCTGTTAATTAATGGAACAAGTTGAATTAAAATGACACATTTTAGGACATTATCATGATAAAGAAACATTGTAAAAGTCTGTTTTCTTCTATTTGATTTTATATTCGTGTGTTTTTTTCCTAAAATATAACTCTTTCGTTTATTATTTATAATACTTATATTATTGTATTTCCCTCTATCTCCCTTTTTTTAACTTGTTGCCAGTTAGGAACAGGTGACAAAGAAAAAATCTCTGATTTTTATTATTCTTTAATCGCTTGTTATATCAAAATAAAAAGAATGTATTTATAAATAAATAAATATATATATATATATATATATATACATTTGTGTGTTTGTGTGTGTGTGTGTGTATGTGTTATGAAATACTGTGGGTGGATACGGGCTGGGCAAAAGGAATGAAAGAGAGAACCGACTTATTCAGTTTTGTACGAAGTATAATTTAGTAATTGCCAACACCCAGTTTAAAAATCATAATAGAAGAATACACACATGAAAAAAGCCGGGCAATACTGCAAGGTATCATGCTTTTAAGCAAAGATTTAGAAACCAACTCGTCGACTGGAAAGGACATCTAGGAGCAGACAGTGATAGCGACCATAATTTGGTGATAATGAGATGTAGATTTAGGTTTAAAAATTTAAAGAAAAGGTGTCAGATGAATCTGTGGAATTTAGAGAAGCTTGAGGAAGAGGAGGTAAAGAAGATTTTTTAGGAGGACATTGCAAGAGGTCTGAGTAAAAAAGATAAGGTAGAAAAATAGAAGAAGACTGGGAGATTCTTAAAAAGGAAATTCTTAAGGGAGAACAAAGAGAACTGGTAGAAAATCTTGGATAACAGAAGATATATTGCAGCTGATGGATGAATGCAGAAAGTATAAGAATGCTAGTGACGAAGACGGTAAAAGGAACTATTGACAATTAAGAAATACTATAAACAGGAAGTGCAAATTAGCGAAATAAAAGTCTCAGAAGTGGAAAGAGAAATTTTACATTGGTAAAATAAACGGACCATACAGGACAGTTAAGAATAATTTTGTGGTACATAAGTTAAAATCTAATAATGTGTTAAATAAAGATGGTAAAGCGATTTATAATGTGAAAGAAACTGTTAATAGGTGGTGGAACATATTGATGAGTTATACGGAGGAAATGAATAATAAAATGGTGTTATTGAGGAAGAAGAGAATGAAAAGTGAAATACAATACTGGATCTGAATTTAATAGAGAATTAAAGGATTTGAATGGTAGAAAGGCTCCTGAGATACAGGCGATATTTTATTCAGTGTACCACTGAATGTAAAAATAGGAAGAGAAAAGACTATGAAGGTAGAAGAATTTTTTTTTTGGGAAGTAGAATTACAAAAGATGGACGAAACAGGAGCGATATAAAATGCCTAATAGCACAGACGAAACGAGCTTTCATTCAGAAATATAATTTGTTTACATCAAAAATTAATTTAAACATCAGACCATTTTTTAAATTATGTTTGAAGTGTAGCTTTACATGGAAATGAAACTTGGACGACCGGAGTACCCGAGAAGAAAAGATTTCAAGTTTTTGAAATGTGGTGCTATAGGAGAATGTTAAAAACGAGCTGGATAGATAAAGAGACAAATGAAGAGGTGTTGCAGCAAATTGATGAAGAAAGAAGCATTTGGAAAAATATAGTTAAAAGATGATACTGACTTGTAGGCCACATATTAAGGCATCCTGAAATAGTCGCTTTGATATTGGAGGGGCAGGTAGGTAGGAAAAATTGTGCAGGCAGACAACGTTTGGAAAATGTAAAACAAATTGTTAGGGATGTAGGATGTAGGGGGTACATCGAAATTAAACGACTGGCGTTAGATAGGGAATCTTGAAGAGCTGCATCAAACCAGTCAAGTGACTGAAGACAAAAAAAAATATTCATATACCGCCAGTGACCGAAATAGGCATTGCTGACATTGCCAGGTAGTTTTAGACAATGTCCATACATAATTACCACAAAGGTAATTATATACAATTATGGGCTCATCTCCGATTTTGACGAAATTTGGAATATATATATATATATATAATAAAATGTATATATAAATATTATATGTATATATCTTTATATATGTGGAATATAATCGTATTTAGGACGTAAGTTATTCATTACAGTTGAAATTTCGTCGGAAATTTTACTAGAGTAAGTTACTTCGTAAGTTACAAAGTACCGTTACCAGAAATTTAGTTATTGAGCTGTACACCAGTGTAATATGTATTATTTTTGGACTAAACAACTGGTTATTGCATATAGTTACGGATTCTGCCTAAAACTCGGCCAATTTAATATTAAAGAATAATTAGACGAGGTTAGCGAGCGATGCGAGCGTTAGGTTAAGTTGATATCATACGAAGTTCAGTAAAAGGAATCGTAAAGATATCAAACCTAACTTTACCTTAACCTTGAACTAAATCTAACTACAATTAAATTTCACCTACACCAAATTATATACTTAGTAAATAAATTATATTAAAATTTGTAATAACGAAAACAGTTGAGACCATCACATTTACAGGACGTTTACGTTGACATAATTTTAAAACATGTCAACCAACTGTTATGTTTTAAGCAAATATCACGGTTTTTCATAATTTTACATGTGACGTTTTAATTAATATTATAAATAGGACGAATATGAATGTTCTTGAAGATGGAATTTGACCCCGAAAGCGCTTAAACGCGTCGAATGGAATTGTTGGTAAGCAGTTTTTTTGTATATTAACTATAATTAGTAAATAATGTTTATTGTATTTTAAATATTTGGATTTTAAACTTTTCTCAACTGCAATAATAAGTCCTCATTGAGAGCTTTTAACGATATACCATAAGTGGTATTATTTTAATTTATTTCCAGAGTTATAGCCAAATAAAATTTTAATTAATGAAATATTTCGATCTTACAAGGGAACGAATTCGACTTCATTTCCTTTTTTGTTAACTTTTTTTTAAGTTAAATATATTGAATTATTAATGATTATTAACCTGTTACTGTAAAAAAAATTACAATAAATAATAATAAAAAAGTATATGAAAAAAAATTGGAAGTTTTTTTTTTTTTGTCTTCAGTCATTCGACTGGTTTGATGCAGTTCTCCAAGATTCCCTATCTAGTGCTAGTCGTTTCATTTCAGTATACCTTCTACATCCTACATCCCTAACAATTTGTTTTACATATTCCAAACGTGGCCTACCTACACAATTTTTCCCTTCTACCTGTTCTTCCAATATTAAAGCGACTATTCCAGGATGCCTTAGTATGTGGCCTATAAGTCTGTCTATTCTTTTAACTATATTTTTCCAAATGTTTCTTTCTTCATCTATTTGCCGCAATACCTCTTCATTTGTCACTTTATCCACCCATCTGATTTTTAATATTCTCCTATAGCACCACATTTCAAAAGCTTCTAATCTTTTCTTCTCAGATACTCCGATCGTCCAAGTTTCACTTCCATATAAAGCGACACTCCAAACATACACTTTCAAAAATCTTTTCCTGACATTTAAATTAATTTTTGACGTAAACAAATTATATTTCTTACTGAAGGCTCGTTTAGCTTGTGCTATTCGGCATTTTATATCGCTCCTGCTTCGTCCATCTTTAGTAATTCTACTTCCCAAATAACAAAATTCTTCTACCTCCATAATCTTTTCTCCTCCTATTTTCACATTCAGTGGTCCATCTTTGTTATTTCTACTACATTTTTTTTTACTTTTGTTTTGTTCTTGTTTATTTTCATGCGATAGTTCTTGCGTAGGACTTCATCTATGCCGTTCATTGTTTCTTCTAAATCCTTTTTACTCTCGGGTAGAATTACTATATCATCAGCAAATCGTAGCATCTTTATCATTTACATGTTAGCAATTGATCTTCTATCTCTGTATTTGAACCCTAATTTTTTTTAAATGCTGAAGATTTTATTCCAGTCTACGTTATCGAATGCCTTTTCTAGGTTTATAAACGCCAAGTATGTTGGTTTGTTTTTCTTTAATCTTCCTTCTACTATTAATCGGAGGCCTAAAATTGCTTCCCTTGTCCCTATACTTTTCCTGAAACCAAATTGGTCTTTTCCTAACACTTCTTCCACTCTCCTCTCAATTCTTCTGTATAGAACTCTAGTTAAGATTTTTGATGCGTGACTAGTTAAACTAATTGTTCTGTATTCTTCACATTTATCTGCCCCTGCTTTTATTTGGTATCATTACTATAACACTTTTTTTGAAGTCTGACGGAAATTCCCCTTTTTCATAAATATTACACACCAGTTTGTATAATCTATCAATCGCTTCCTCACCTGCACTGCGCAGTAATTCTACAGGTATTCCGTCTATTCCAGGAGCCTTTCTGCCATTTAAATCTTTTAATGCTCTCTTAAATTCAGATCTCATTATTGTTTCTCCCATTTCATCCTCCTCAACTTCCTCTTCTTCCTCTATAACACCATTTTCGAATTCATTTCCTCCGTATAACTTTTCAATATATTCCACCCATCTATCGACTTTACTTTTCGTATTATATATTAGTGTACCATCTTTGTTTAACACATTATTAGATTTTAATTTATGTACCTAATTAGGAGTTATTAGTAAAATAATTTTTATGTACTTTTAAAAATGTGTACATGTGATTTAATAGGGGTGTAAGGAAGTTATATATGGTGTCCACATCATATTTTTTATTTTTAAAATACAAATATATTTAATTTGTTCTATGTTATATATGGGATGAATTATTTTAAACCAGTGGTTTATAGCAGGTTGTAGTTATCTCCCATATATTTAATATTATGATATAAAGGAATATATAGGAATATATATTTGTATGAATGTTAAATGACATAGCGTAATACTATAAGGTGATAGGTTATAGTTGACCTGACATGAGATAAAAGAATCTTGAAACTGATAATCTCAAGAAAACAAGAATTCCATGCTTGAGCGTACTAAAATATAAACAGAACAAACGAAATTTTACTCTTTTTTGTTTCATGAATCTCACAAACCTATCGCCATATGGATATTTACATTATTTTCGTTTCCCGAGACTAATGTTCATTGCCGTATGGTGTTAAGGATAAAAACACTAGAAGTTATTTTTCCTGGCTGGATGTATTTGTATTTTGTACTTATGCCACTGTAACCAATTAATAATAAAACAAATCTTTATTCTGATCGGTACATAGAAATACATTTCAGTGTATCATGTCAGTGTAAGATAAATCATAAATATAAAAACAAATAATATGAAAAGTATATGCGTTTAAGAACAAATTCAATTATTTAATTTTCTGATCTCCGTGGTAAAGTGGTAACGTCTCGACCTTTTATCTGGAGTTCCCGAGTTCGAAACACAGTCTAACATAGCATTCACCATACGCTACAAATTTCCTGTTTCATATTCCCACGCACATCCTTCTTTGTAAGCTTATGTGGTGAATTAATTCATCAGTAAATAAATAAACACTGAAATAATGTAGTTAATACATTAAATATAAACAAAAGTTATACTACAAAATAATTTATAATTCAGAAAGGGTTAGTGAAAATTATTTTGAGTACATATTTAAGTACACTTTGTGAACGGGATGCAGATAAACTGATAGATCGTGTTGTTTTTCTTTTACTTAATAGTATTTAAAAATTCATCAACAGAGTAACATTGTTTACGTAAAAGAAAATATTTAATTGCAATTTAAATAAATTGGTGACAAGTTTTTTCAGATGGTTCATAAATTTATTAAAACTGGCAATGGAAGCATAATAGGCCCTTTCTCGTAAGCCGAAATATTATATTGAGTTATACGAAAACAGCTCCGTTCTCTGATATGATCAAAGTGGTTATAGTTATTTGTCAAGAATAAGTGACCGTTCTTTTTAGCAAAATTTACTCACACACACACACACACACACACACACACACACACACACACACACACACACACACACACACATATATATATATATATATATATATATATATATATATATATATAAACACCAAAGATAAGTTAATTTATTTAGTTTTTTCTAAATACTGATCTACACGAATCATACATTTGAGTGCCAGATAATGATACGACTGTCCATTTTTATATCTTAAAAACTCGTTCTGATTCTTTGAGGGAGCTCCAAGAGATGATATAGTTTATACCACAACATACAGTGGTCCCATGAAGAGGTATGTGCTTTTGAGTTTGTATCACTCGCCCATTCTCCCACTAATTCTATTGAAACTTTACAGTCCTTTTAAAGAAAATTCTACAAATTTTCTTTGAAAATTTCAATCTTTTAGGACTTATAGAAAAAAAATGATGGGTTTCAATTAAAAACCTCAATTTTAGATCAACTACATTTTTATTCATTCCAAATAGGCGGTAAAATGATTATAAACAGTTGATGTATTGTTAAACAGCTGTTCAAATCAAACAAAACAAGTTAATGATTAATCATAACCACATATAATTATTCAACAGTATTCAATTATTCTAGTTCTAATTATTATCTGTTTTTAATCATTTTTGCTAGCTATTTTGTAATTAATAAATTATAAAATTTTTTCAAAATATTTAAAAACTTGCTTTATACTTTTTAGGTATACTTTAACCCAGTTATTGTAATACATTGCATGAATTTAATTAGTAGGTTAATTTGGATTTCAAAAGATAAAATCATATATTGAAAATTCAAATATATTTATAAAATATCAAACAAATGTTCAGTCAAACATTTACTATACAAAGTTACGAAATAGTGAAGTTTTGGATTATTTAAATACAGTTGTAAATTAACAAAACTTGTTTGTCGTTTATATAAATTTTACAAATTTACTCCCGTACGGAGGGATGTTTGCAAAAGTAATGTTGAATATTGTATTGTCACCCGATCTTAGTAACTGTGCAAAATTTCATAAATAGGCAATGTCAGTAAGTATGTTAAATTAAGGATGCAAGATTTGAGGACAAACGTGAAAAAAACTATTGTGAGTTAAAGAAAAGTAAGTAAAAATGTGGTTCATCTGAAATTGATATTTTTATTTGAAAGCCGCCATTTTGTTTTTATAAATCCTAGAGGGTTGCTATTTTTACAGAATATTTTTAGAACCTTCATTAAAAGGTTTGTAAAGTTTTAAAAGAATCGGTGCAGGAAACGGCGAGTGATATTAAATCAAAAGCGTATACATACATCTTCATGAGACACGCTATAGATATATAATATATCTGTATTAAGTAATTTAATTTAACTGTTATGTATGAGAAGCTTAGCATTTTGTTAAGGCGCTTAATAGCAAAATCCCTCGGCTGTTTGGTGAATTTTCATATCCTATTAAGAATAAATTATCTTCAGATATAGATACAGTTGTATCGTCTGTGAAAAGGGTTAGCACTAATTACAGGCAAAGCTCATGTAGTACACAAACTATTAAAATTGTATAAATAAAACTTAATAGAATTTTCTTGTTTTGTGTAACTGAAAGACGTGAACATTTTGTGTAACGGATGTGAAAAAGCAAAAGAAGCGGTGAAAATCAAAATCAATACAAATAAATACGGGAATATTCTGGTTTTGGTCAAATATTCATATTAACACAGGAAAAATTATTAATATTTATTAACACACGTGGATAATTCTATAATAATAGAATACTTGTAATTTAAAATTATTATTTTCGGACAATATTTCAGTAATTGGCATTAGCAATATTTTATTATTTGTTAAAAAAATAATACAAGTTATAAATAAACTGTTAAATTATTGGTAACGGAATACAGTATACTGTTATATCCGTTTCTAATTATCCTAGTCGAATATTTTTTTATCTTGTACTTATTTTGTATCATTAAAAAAATTTAAAGAACCATTAAGATAAAAAAAAATTATTTGTTCAAAATAATTTTGAACAAAGTTTAA
This sequence comes from Lycorma delicatula, assembly GCF_047948215.1. Lineage (NCBI taxonomy): Eukaryota > Metazoa > Arthropoda > Insecta > Hemiptera > Fulgoridae > Lycorma > Lycorma delicatula. The sequence continues at coordinate 20,296,525 of NC_134459.1, forward strand.
TTTTTCAAAGTTTAAAATTTTATTTTAAACTTTTTTTTTTTTAATTTATTTCAATTATTTTTTTAATTTATTTAATCTAGACGTAACAATTTTCGCGATTTAAATCTAGTAATAAATGATATTTCTCAATTGAAATTTTCACGCGTATTCTGCTAATTTTTTTTCAATTACAAAATATATTTTTATCAGTTACTTGAACTCGTGGTTGGATTTACAAAACAAACTACATCATTATATTTTGTAGATTTAAAATTAATCCATTCGTCTCACCTGTTGAAAAAAACATTTAAATATTGTTTTGTATCGTAATATAATCATGATATATAATTTTGGAAATATTTAAAATAAGATATAATACGTAAAATGTAATATATATGCATATTCACTCTTGTATCCGGAGTGTAGGGTTTTTGATGATGTGCACAATATTTTATATATCTGCCCCAAGTACGAAACTCAACGTACCAGAGCAGCTAGAGACCTTGGGGGGATCAATACTGGTTTTGATCTGCAAGTTAGTTGGTAAACCGAAAGGGAATGGAACATAGTTGTTGGCTTCCTTATATTCTTAGCCCTTGAGGATGGCTGAGGGAATCTGATGCTATTATGGATGTAAAGAAGAATAGCAACCTGTTATAAATATATACCTCCTTCCCTACCGGGTTGGGATGTATAGATAGAATGAGTACGGGCCTGTCTGGGAGCTTACTTGGCCAAGATGGGCGTTTTGGCATCCAGTCTCGGTTAGCTGAGATATTCGCTGTTAGGATGATGATGGATATATAACTCCGAGTGTCGTGAGTTAGACGGTATGAGATCTACTTCAAGAGGCTACATACATGCTGCTATGTTTAATGCGGCTGGGCTGGCCTTGTGACGCATAATACTGGGTCCTCGCCCACCTTCGTTGGCAGAGGGCCAGGCTCGATTGTGGATGTTACCGCATCCTCTGATAGGATTGCCCATCGGATCAAGGACTGGCGGATTTGTGAGGAAGAGCTGGCGAGTGACCAATCGGCTATTATGTTCACGGTAAAGTGTGGAGGTCGGGACTCCTGCCCGTAGTCAAAGGTGGCGGCCCCCAGAACTTCAGGTCAAACGTATTGTGAACAGGGTGGCTAATCGGTTGGACCCTGCTCGGGCGGATCACACCTGAAGGGCTTATGGAGGTACTGTGTGATGAATACAGTCGAGGGGAACGACCTCAGGGGCCGGCAAAGAGATTGATGAGATTGCTACCAGGAGAGCAGCTACAATTGCTGCTAGAAGGAAACTTTAGAGAGCAACGAGGAGAGCTTAGGATGATGTAGACGAGTTACTTGTTGCATACCACCAAGCAAGAAAGTCCCTTTGTGCGGCCATTAAGGAGGTCAAGGCGAAAACCCGGGCGGAGCTGGTAGCAGATCTGGACGTTAAACCGTGGGGGGGGGGGTCTTTGCGATCAACACTTGCTTTGTTGATATGAGAATAGTGTTTTTGATGTTTAGAAACTCAATAAAGTAATGATTTGAATGCATAGGTCTAATTGAGTTAGATATAGAAAGAGTTTTTGTGTGAAACCTTCTGAGTTAGAGGAAGGCGCGGGTATCACGCTTCCGCGAATCGGTTAATTTTATATGTTATAATAAGTAGTCGTGGTTGGAAGAGGCCATACGAAGGCGAGAGTAGGTTGTGTAAATAAACTGATGGAAATAACTGCCGAGGCATTTGCATCGTTGGCATTCTGACAGAGGCCAGACTGATGGCTGTGTTGTGTTCAATTTTAAAGGTTTTAAAAGACCATCTCCGGTAAAGCCATCAGGGCATGGAACAGAGGAAGTGGTGTGGCAACCGGGATCGTCACAAGGCTTGTGTCCAAGCAGATATTTTGATATTCTCGTTACATTTCAGTGAAAACGGATCGATTCGCTGTAACAAAAAAAAAAAAGGTTTAATATTAATTCATTTTTAAATAGCGGATTGTATTAATTTTTTGTTTTCTAAATACGTTTTATCAGACATCCCGATTATCAAAAGGGAAAAATGCAGAAGGAAGTTTGGCATGCATTTATCAAAACCTCTTTTTTCATGTGAAAGTAAATAGATATTTAACGTTGACAAATTTTCTAGACGTATAATAAAAACAAATTTATTCATATCATATTGTTATTAGTATTTTTTATACTATTATGATGTCGTTTGAATATACTGAAATTTCACGTATTAAATACTTAAAAATTATTTCTTGTCCTCATGAATGAACGAAAAATTAGGAAAAAAATTTATTTTGTGTGTGCGTGCGCGTGCTGACGTTTTTTTCTTTGTCCGTACAGAAAAGAATGAATGCTTCTCTTTTAAGGAACTGACTAATAAACATGAATATAAATACTTATCTAGTTTGTTATTGGAAAACAAGGGAGATATTTTTCTATATTAAATTATTTTTCCATGATTTTTAAAGCTGACTGTGCTACTCATATATGTTTATTTTTAAATAAATAAAACTTTATCTAGAATACAATAATATTGGGATAAAAAAAATTTGTTTAAACTTTGATCTAGTAAAGCGATCAAATCTCATTTCAGATAAACTGTAAATATTTAAAAGTCCATAAAGCAAGTAGGTTTTTAATCAAAACGAGACGAAAAAGAAAAAAAAAATGTGTAGGCTTTATTCCCTTGTTTTATAATTCCCTGATATTTTCGTGTTTTTTTTTAAAATCATATTTTGAGAGGTTAGAGTAAAACAATGAAAATGAAAACGTCTTTTCTTTTTTTTAATTAAAATTTCTGGTATGTATTTGTATAGTTTGTAAAATCATTTACAATTATCAAAATTCATTGAAGATAAATTTGATTAGCTATACACTATTATGAGTAAATAGCAAATTATAGAGATATAAAATGTTAAAAATGTTTTTATTAGCTCAAAGAGAAATAAATGAAGAAGTTTATTAATCCACTCCATCGATCATTGTCGAATAACAAATTAATTCTTTATTAAATCAAATTCAGTAACGTCATTGTAAATAACAATTTAATTTTTTCTTTTCGAAAATATTTTATTTTTTTTTTATCGACAAGCTATAGTTATTGTTCTTTTTAAAAGTAATCCATTTAGAAAAGAAACAAAATCTCAATCTGCAGTACAAATAAAGCTAACACTGCGTAAAATTTATAAAGCGGATTACTTTTCTGCCAAGTTGTTTTGTGTTCTCTAGCTACAACAAAGCATGAATAAAAAAACACTGTGCTGGAATATTTATTTTTATAAGATTTGAATATAATTAAAAAAGTCCATGATTAAATTAAAAAAGTTATTATCAAGTTGTTTTGTTAAAACTCAAATAAATAAAGTTATGATGAGTTTTTTAAAGTGTAAAAATCAAGATACAGCTTTACGAACTGTTATGTAAAATTATTTAAAAGTGATTAAAAAATATATTTATCTTCGTGAAATTATTTTCTTAAATAAACATTTTGTTTCTTATTAAAATAAAGCTCTGTAACAAATTTAAACAAAATAACTCACATTAACCAGGCATTAGTTAAATTATTTTAGACTTATGAATAAAATAACTGATGTAATTCCCATCGCATGCGAAATAGTTTTAACAAAACTAAACTATAAATCATAACATTCTAACCTACATCGTAAATTGTTGTTAATCCCTCTCTATATATAATACACTAAGGAAAGACGACGGTTTTCCAACATTAAAAAGACGCCATCAACCCAAACCACCGTAAATATAGTATTGTTGGATAGAGAATTATCCTTCCATCTCGGGTATGCATCAAACAGATTTAAGACGAAAAAGAAAGTGAAAAAGTGTTAAAGGTGCAAAACAATTAGTTAAAATTTAAATTTGTTTCACTGCCCCATTGATGCGTCCAATAGCCATTGGCACGCTAGCTGTCTCTTTTTTCTTTTCCTGTTAAGCCTCCGGGAATTACCGTTCAGATATTACTTCAGAGGATAAATGAGGATGATATGTATGTGTGTAAATGAAGTGTAGTCTGGTACAGCCTCAGTTCGACCATTCCTGATATGTGTGGTTAATTGAAATCCGACCACCAAAGAACACCGGTATCCACGGTATAGTATTCAAATCCGTATAAAAGTAATTGCCTTTACTAGGATTTGAACGTTAGAACTCTCGACTTCGAAATCAGTTGATTTACAAAGATGCGTTCACCACTAGAACAACCCGGTGGCTTTCTTGAATGTACCTATGAAAGTACTAATATTTTGTAGCAGCTGTATTTTTCATATTTTCTAATGTTCTTTAACGTTTATTGCTGTAACATTTCAATCATTATATTTACTTTTCCTCTGTTTAAAAATAAATTATTACTGCAATTAATGTGATTTTTTTTTAATTTTTATAAAATTTACATTGCGAAATTTTCGAACGGGACAGCTTGTACGATATAGTCGTACATTTATATTTCTACAAGGACTATAAAAAAAAAAAAAAATACAGAGTAGGATTTTAAAGTATTGACCTACTATTGATCTATTGAGCTACTAAATATTTTCACACTGATCTAAAACGGTACATTGAAAATTAAAAGATTATCATTTATAAAAAAAATATTTAATTTTTTAAAATAAATAAATAATTTCATTTTGCTTTAGGAAGAATTGTCAGCAAATAAAGTTATTCTAAATCTGGTTTTAATAATGGAAGCAGTCATCCAATGCAACTTTTCAAGTACAGTACATCTAACGTCATAACACATGTAATATAAGTGTAATAATAAGTCAAAATTCAAAGGCTAAACGTATGTTAATTTGATAAAGGACCAAATATCTTCTTACTGTGTACCTTTTCACTGAATCCACTCACTAGAAAGAAGATATTAAAAAAGGAGCTCACCCGGCTCAGTCTGTGCGAGTAAAATTTATTTTCTAAAATGAAGCGGTGTACAATAGGTTCATCCGTATGAAAATCTACGAAGGTTATCATTAAATAAATAATTTATCTCTTCCTTTCTCCACTGAGATGAAGAGAAACACCAACCGAAGTGACGTAAGAGTTGCTCTAATAATCTATACAGTCTTAGGCGGTGAACTCATCGTTTCTACAAAATATAAACTCCGTTACAGGTTTAATAATTATATAGTTCTATGCGGGTGGAAAGTCCCTTTACACTTCGTTCATTCGTGATCGGATGACCTTAGTCGTAGTCGAGTGTGGAATTATGGCAGATACGAGTGCGTTTACTGTAGAAGAGCTTTTCTTAGCTTGTGTGCGGGTCCATGAATGTTCACGTACCGATAAAACATTGGATAACATTATAAATGACTTCTTTGTGTATTTTGGGAAATCATCACCCTCACGGCAAACGTTACTGACATGGGAGTAGAAATCTTCTGCAGCGGGAACTGTTCATGATGCGCCACACAGTGGAAGCCCGAGTACTCGAGCTGAGACGTGTGTTGTTGGAGACACCGATTCAACGATCACCGTTGAAATTCCAAGATGTATTATGCGAAACCATACACGGAAGGACTTTAAAGTTAAATGTTTTCATCCGGCCACACTTAATGAGTTTAGTACAATGATCTTGATCGACGTGTTTATGCATGTCAGTTATTGCTTGAACGCTTTCCGAGAGCAAACGATGAAAAGAATGTCATATTTCAGACGAATTTGGGATTTATTGAAGCTCTCGTAACCGAAATGTGTTTTTCTGGACGAAAGATAATTCTCACTTTTTTAAGGAAATCGAACATCATCCGTCTCATGTTATGATTTGGGCTGGGATGACTGCTGAACATCTCGTTGTTTTTTCGATGGTGCAGTTAATCAACACAATTATCTGAGAATGATCGACGAGTTGTTGCTTCCAGAATTAACGGCAAAGGGATCGCTGACATCATTACGTTTCAGTAAGACGGTATTCCAGCGCAATTTTTTTTGAATGTTCGCAGACGCCTCAATGAAAATTTTTGGAATCGCTGGATCGGACGTGGCTGAGAAGAATCACCGGCTCCTGATCTCACCACACCTGACAATGCATTCTAGGGTTTTGTAAAAGAAGAGAGAAGAGGTCTGTATTTACAGAAGATATGAAAAAAAGAGCGGATGATATGCTGTTGCGAATGAACAAATCGACATGAAGGTGCTTTGAACGTGGTTGAACCCACTCAGACGTTTTAGATCCACAGAAGATAAGCTGCACCTATCCTAATAATTTCATAACTAGTGTAAAGGAACTTCTCGCCCAACCCGTAGACGTTCGTTTATGATAGAAATTGTATCTTATAAATTTAATTTAGCTTGATTTGTCGATCGATTATACATCAGCTGAAGATATAAATTATACAACATACGTGTATGTTGAAGATACACATATACACACACGCAAACACACAACACAATTATATATATACATAATATATATATATATATACGTACTTAATAGTTGTCGTTATTGTGCTATTTGCTATTTTAACAAACTTCATTAGTCAATTAACAGAAGTGGAAATCAATCATGGTTGGTTCCAACAAGATGGCGCCACATCGCACACAGCTTACAGGTTAATGATTTTTTACGAACTATCTTTTGCGAACGAATCATTTCGAGGGGTATGTGGCCTGCACGATTGCCCTATTTAATGGGGGCAGCGAAACAAGCAGTATATTGCAACATACAACGCACGATTGATGAACTAAAAACCGCAATAACGGCTTACGTACGAGACATTCCAGTACATCAGCTGGTTAAATTGTTTGAAAACAAATTAAAACGTGTGCATTGCTGTACTGATTCTGGAGGAGGTAATTTTCAACACCTTTGGTAAATTATTCCAGTTATTGTAGTATCCGTTTCTATAAAATAATGAAATAAAAATACAAAGTAATAATTTAGAAAATTTTGCCATTACAGTTCCATAATTCCAGTGCTCGAAACTTTTCGAACGCACTATAATTTAAAATTCTGTTCGATAGCTGAAATTTATCATTATCCATAAATAAACGCAAAAATTTTTAATTATTCCTCAATAATTTGCTATAAATTTCTACATAAGTATCATAGAGTCGGAAATTTTAGATCGTGCCGTATCATTTTCATTTTTTGTCTGAATTACAAAATAAATTTCCATAATATAATTAATTTCATGGCTGTAGCTATATTGTTACTGGAAAGCTACAAAGGGAAAATATAGCGATCGGCCAAAAGTTTGGTTATAGGGCTTTTTGCAAATAAAACATTTCAAGGCTTCCTCAGTTTACAAAACTCAAAAAAAAATTATAGAAATTTCCTAAAGATGGTTGTAAGAAAGTAATATGTTGCCCTGTACTTACATTAATATATCCAAACTGGGACAACATAAATTCCTCAAAAATGGATCAAATATTATTATGTATGGCGGATTGTTGGCAATAAAATTTTGAAATAAATAAAAAAGTGGAGGGGTAATTTTCGTAATTTTGAGTTTTTCCCTTTTTGTGTAATAGTTGTAGAAAATTGTTATTTAGTGAGCTAAAACTACTTATTTAAACATTCCAGTGTTTTAAGTCAATCAGATTAGGGGGAGGGAAATATTCAACATTATTTCTAAACAGTTTTTACCTCATATTTCGAAAATCCGTCAACTAAAATATCTGAAATTCGGTACATATTTTTTCTATCTATACATTCCAGCTTCGGCCTGATTTTTGACTCCAATTATTGTACAGATATTTTTTTTTATTAAACTATATTTTTTTAACCTTGCATCAAATTGGACCTCTTTTACTCCAGCAAACAAATTTTTAACCACCAAAAACATGGGGGAGAATGAGACCAGTATTTAAAGTATTTTTTTTTAATTTAATTTTCTAGACTGAAAATGCAACTTTATTTAGTATTAATATAGATAACATGGGAACGTTTAAAAAGAGAAGTTCCCATGAGATCCGAAATTAAATTTTTTTATAATTTCTGATACTTTTTTGTTTTTCCTATAACTGTTATTAAAGACATTATATAAAGTAGTTGTCAAGCCAAGCAAGGGCGTCAAGTAGGATTCATATTTTTTACAAAAAACTTTATTATTTTTTCATTCTACTATAAATACAGTACAATTTTGATGATAAAAACTACGTTTGGTGAATTGGGATAAGAATTTTGATTTTTTTCTTAATATTACTTTTAATATTGCATAATTTTTAAGGTAAAAATATCACTTTATAAGGGGAGCCACATCTGACCCAAATTTTATTATTATTGGACACTTTGATATTTTTTGTAATTTTTAATTGTCAAGTAATTAGTAGTATTTAAAAACCCTATGGCGTATTTTACATAAAAATCTTTCAAGGACAAAGCAAAATAATATGTTTATGTAGATTTAAAATTTAGATTGAACATATATAATTAATGTTCAAATCGATGTATCCGGATATAGATGTGTTTTGTTTTAAAGAGTTCATTTCCTAGTAGTTTACCGACGGGAATATCACATGTGGTATTCGAATCGGTGTGAGGTAAGAACGAGGCTGAGAGATGACTTTTGCCGATATTCTGAAGATGACCTCCGGTAAAGCCCGTAAAGCTAGGTACGGAGGGAGTAGTGTGGCTACCGAAACAACGAAAAATGAAGGGTGTGTTCCCCTACGGGTTCAGGGTGTTCAAATCGATGTATCCTGATACTTTTAAATAATATCTTAAAACTCGGTTAATTAATTGAAATTTACTATAGTCTATCATTTACCATAAATTGAGAACAATATATTTCTGATTCTTAAAAATAAAATTTGATAAATTCTCTGTTGAGGAAGCGGAGCGGTGATATTTTTTTATTTAGATCGTTTCATTAAGTTTTCATTTGATTCTTAAATTACTATAAACATTTTCATTGTATTGAATTATATCACTTTCCTTACGAAAATAATGTTAAATTAAGTCTGAAACAGGAATTAAACAAATATAATGAAAGGTCAAATCAGTGTATCTGATTATTGAAACCCGAGTCTTGGCTTTCTCGCTAACAAAATCTGATATCTTTCTCAGAAACAAAATAAACCGTGCTCTTAACTAGACAATTTTTTTACATTCTGAATTTAAACAAGCTCTGCATTGTTTTCTTAGTAGAGTTTAAAAATTAAATAAAGCGATACAAATCGAAGTATTTCATTGCCTAGTTAAAGTTATTTCATATACTTTACAGCTACGAATATAAACATTCTAATATTGTATTTGTCAGTAAATATTTTGAAAAATTATCGTTTCTATAAATCTGATGAATGGGCATTTCATTACTGCTTAGAACTTGTAGATGTAACTGGCTCCGTTATTAAATATGGAGTCGAAATTTTGTATGAAATTAACATTTTTTTTCAAGTATTATTTTCTAGTAAAGATATACAATCACTAGTTCTACTGGTGTACTAAAAGTATTATTTTTAAATTTATTCTTTTAAGATATTTATTATGTATTTATATAAACAGATTTGATATTATAAGAGATTCCAATTTGAGATAAATTACTCGTCTTAAAGAAAAAAATTTGCAAGTCATATTTTCCTAATATTCGTTAGCATATTTTTTAATGCCTATTTGGTAATACTCATATCTTGGTAACATTGAATAAAACAATTTATGCATAATTAGGGATGTGCGTCGGGAATATTCCTGAAAAGGAATTTATTTCTTGGGAAAATAAATTATTATTTATTTTTTATTTCCTAAAAAATAAATTCTTAGAAATAATTGGGATTTTTTTTAGCATAAACACGCATTGACGTTCATTTTAATAAATTTACTTAAGCCACGTACACAATATATTCGTGTTTCACGTATGGTGTTAAGGACCTACTTTTTTCTTTTTCTTGTGTAACCTCCGGGATCACCGTTAAGTATTGCTTCAGAGGACGATATGAATGATTTGTAGCGTGTGTGAAAAATGTCATGCCTGACCGGGATTCGAACCCGGGATCTCCGAATGAAAGGCCGAGACGCTACCACTCGCGCCATGGAGGCTGGCAGGTCCTACCTACCCACGCATAAAGAATGAATATCAGACCATCTAGCCCGTATCTCTTTCATCTAGACAAATGAATTAAAAAGAAGTGACAAAAAATAATGAAAATGGACTTTCATTGAAAATAGAGTAGTAGTACCTGAGAAGGTTTAATTAATTCTCTATTTTGATTATAATATTAAAAACATGATACTATTTTATTTTTCACTAGCAGACCCGGCAATGCTTTGCTATTGCTAGATTTCAGTATATACATAGATTAAATGAACACAACTGAAAATTTGATAAACCGATAACAAAATTAAATTACGGAACTTCACAAAATCTAACCTTTCCATTCTTCCTTTTTACCCTTTCTCCCTTTTCCCAATTTCCCCTTTTCAAATTTTCATTTTTACCACATTCCCTTTCCCCCATTTCCCCTACCTTCACTATCCGCAAATTTTCTATTTCCCCTTTTCCTCCTTTTCCCTTTCCACTTCCTTTTACAGTTTTCCTTTTCCCCTTCTTTCCTTTTATATTTTCCGATTTTTCTCTCTCTCCCTTTTTCCCAGTGCGTAAATCGGTCTAGTAGTTTTTTAGTCTACAGCGGACACATATCGGAAACATTCAAATGGAATCGTAAAATATTTAGTAGAGCGGGTGTTGCTTTTACATCTAACAGATAGCGCTGTTTAAAAATAGAAAAACATGTTTTTACCTGTCACAGGTGTGACATCTTAGGTGGGATATCTTATATAAAAACACGCGCGTATTCGAATGCAACGTTGTGTCGAGATTTCAAAGAAATCGGTGAAGAACTTTCGGAGATTTAAGATTTTGAACAAACGAACATTTACATTTTTATTTATATAGATTATTACTTTAGATTAGCTTATTAAATTTTGTTTCATTTCTTTACGTAAAAAACATCAAATAGAGTGCCTTCTTTATAACTTACACAGACTTGAAAATATTCCGTTTCTCTGGCCTATTTTTGCAGCAGTTAGAACCATCTTCTAATTTTACATCGATTGGTTGTTCCAAAATAATACGGAGTGTATCACGAAGTTCTCCCGGATTTTCATTACCTATTCTACTCCTGAAAATAATGGAAAAGGTTCATATAAACGTATGTCCTAAAATGATTCGTTTACGAGTTACGGTTAGTTAAAGATTTCGTTCGGATTTCAGCTATCCCGGTTAAATGAGGTCATAGTGTAATTTTTATAACGTTAATTAAGAAGCAAAATTATTCAATTCTTACTGTTTTTCACCTGAAAAGTCGAATAAAATAGGTCCTAGAACCGTATATGGTGTAGTTTATGAGAAATCTGGAGTAAAACACTAATAAATTGGAGTAAAAAAACCTGTTTTTATGTTTTCCGTACAATAACTTTGTTAAAGGTAATAAAGACAAAAAAATTATAAAACACACTTGTAGAGAATTTAATTCCGAACAAAATTATGTATGATAAGTTGAACAAAGCAACGAAAAGTTAGAAAAATTCGAATATTATTTAGAAACAGTACATTACAAAATATGTCAAGAAAAGTGAAAGTCCCGGTAGAACTTTGTAATATACTCTGTATATTCATCAAAAACTGTATCATTTACAGTTTGAGCAATGCAACCACTAGCGAGTATCCAATTTATCTGATTCTTCCCTAATCTATTTTTGCTTATTATTGTTATTAATCTCTGATATATTTTCTCCAGTAATAAATAATTTTTCGTTGACACGATGTTCCTTTTATGATCATGATTATTCGTCGATAAGTTTGTTGTACTTCGACTGTTTTCATCTCGATGATTTCCTCGGTCGCGTGACCATTCTAGATTTAGTGAATACAGAAAAAACCAAGCAAGATTTCAACTACCTCGCTTCTCATATTCAAGAGTATGGAGCTCATAAACTTTTGGATCTGATGGGAGACAACACCAGAAATCTACAAAAAGTTTATGAAGTTGTTCAAGAGAACAACTCAGAGCATTTTATCGTACACCTTTCAACTAAACGCTACATTTAGTTATTGGGGATATCCTTTCTACCACAACAGAATCTAATTTGATTAAAAGTGCCATTAATATAGCTAGAACGATAAAGAATAGCCAAAGGCTCACTGCCACTTCAAAAGAAAGATAAAAAAAGCCATATATCATTAAAGCTTTCCGTTAAAACTCGTTGTTTGTAAAATTTACATTACCTAGAAAGTTTATACAGCAATAAAAACTGCTTGCAGCAACTGGCCGTGGAAAAAACATCAAGGACCTATTTAAAAACGCTAAAGAGGTAAAAACTAATATTTTAATAGACAAGAGCTTTTTGGTTCTCGTAGAAAAGATAATCTTAATATGATGAATATTGGTTTGATTATTTCAAATCAATAACCAATGCAATTCTTGTTCTGGAAGGCGACAAATACTTATCCAGAAAGTGCGTGGCACTTTAAAGAATTTAGATAAAGATTTTATTGGTATTTTACAAAACAGATTCCTCTCAAGTGTGGAACAAAAAATTAACGGAAATATTTTTATGAAAAAATGAAGACATCTATGCTCCCAATTCATTTCGCAGCTGATTTATTAAATCCAGGGGTCAAACCGCACGTTTAAAACTGCGGAGTTAATCGACGGAATGGTGTTCATCGATCAGTTAGCTCAAAAAATGACCATGAATGAGAGATCTGTTTGCGGAATCAACAGGAAGCAAGAAAGGAAATATCTGGTTTAAAGATTTACTGTGGAGTTAATTAGAAAGTATGGACTCCTCCATAAAGTGGTATACAGGACTATTGTGCGGTACTGATCTAAGTAAAGTAGCATTTATCAGCTCCCAGCAACATCAGCGGTGACCGAGAGCAGCTTCAGTCGTTCTTTTTTTAGCCAATAAAAAAAAAACTGTCTAATAGAATGGGCTGGGAAAATCATATTGATATGTTACAATCATCATCTTCAGAAAGATCCCAATTATGTTTCTCAGGGGACTTCAAAACCCTATTGGTTTTTGAAGTGGCACGTATGTACGATCACGTATGAAGGAGCGAATGTTACGGTGCACCTTTTTACATAGGTCGCGGAGTCGGAATTCTTTAACTATGATTAATTTTCACTTTTACAATTCTTCATAGAATTAATTATTTTTTGTTTTTTTTTTCTATTTAGTACATCTTTGTGGAATAAAACAGCTTTAACAATTAAATTCAATTCAGAGTAATCCTTTTTTTCTAATTCTGAAAGCGTAATCTCATACTAAATTCACATCTAATTATTCGTTGATCTTCAAATCTCTCAACATTCCTTTTAAATGCGGAAAAAATTCACATCGATGTATTAATAATCCTTCTATAAATTTATTTGGTTTTCAATAAGATTACTTAAAAATGTAACTTATATTTAGTATTATAAAAAATATATATCAACATATATATAAAATCTTTGTATTTAAAAATAAAGCGTAGCTTATAAACCTGATAAATTTCGCGCACCATCATTTATGAATTACAAGCATGTTGACAAAATAAACAATTGTATACCTAAAATTGTAATCAATGTATATATTGATTTAATCACTTGTTGACGAACGGAGTTGAATACATATACGTAGTTGTTCCACAAATACACACATACTGTCACACTATTGTTCATTGGTAATTGTACATTTACATGAACCTATTGTCCAAGGAACTAGGTTGTATTCCTATTAACTATTTTATCGATCATAAAATAGAATAATGCAATAACTTTTTTTTTTAATTTTGTGCATGATTCACGTCCGTTTTATCTGTGCAGGTAATTTTTTAGCATTATCATTCAGTGAAATTTTTTGGATGATTAACAAATCGCACATAAAAAAAAAGCTGACAACGTTTATTCTTACAGTGTGGAAAAATTATATATGAAAATAAACCATAAAAAGTTTTACAAAATTCAGAAAATCGATATTTTTAAACTTTTATCAGCTACTCCACCATCAATATAGCCCCAATGTATTTTTTGGATCACGTACTGTAGATCTATGCCTAGGAAGACATAAAATAAGATTCGGTTAAAAAATATGAATTAGATAAAAAGATAGCTTTTTTTAGTTTTTGGAGAACGGCGAATTTTGGGGCAAAATGTTTTTAAAGATGTTAAGTTAACCAAGCACCATGTATTGAGCTTAATATAAAGTGGGGTTATGTTTACAAAATTTTGAGAGAATTGACCTCAAAGAAACTGTATATCTCCCCCTGACGATATTGACCCCAAAATTTTAAAAACAAACTAGCCATATTACACGAGTATCTGTGTCAGATTTCATCAAAATCGGCTTATCCGGTCAAAAGATTCAAACACGAAAGTATACCTACATACTCACGTACGTATGAATATTACTTCTCCACTTTTTTGGTTTTTTAGGGTCCCTGGATCATGAACCTCGAGGTATGAAAAAAAACTCTTACCCCGTTTTTTTTACAGGTACCATTCGGAGAATTACTGCCGGTCCAAAAAAATCACTACGCAAGTTGGTATTAAATACACATCTTGTCGTAAAATTCTTCATGAATTAAAATTGAAACCGTACCGCGTTCCAACTGTGGCACAACTAAAGTAGATAGACAAACCGAAACGACTTGATTACTGCACTGATTTATCGAAAACATTGTTGGTTGACAGATAGACCCGATGTCTTATTTCATGTCAGATGAATAGTTTCATTTATCCGGCCGTATTAATTCGCGAACATGAACTGAAGGTGAACATTCAACGAGAAATCAACGGAATTGACAACAACGTTTTGCGTCAGACGACTCTCAATATGATCAGTCGAGCACAAAAGTGTATCGATGCCCACGAAGGTCATTTTGAACATCTTTTTTGACAATAAGGTAAATAAATCACGTTTTATGTTTTGCTTATTTCATTTATCCGTATCATTCATAAAATCTCATTCCAACATAACCTACCGATTCTGCAGCGGTTCCATTATGGGTTCGGTTTTTTGTTGCTCACTCTGTATAAGACATCAGCGGATTGAACCAAAAGCATTAAACAAAAACAACAGGTAAAATAGATTTAAAATAGTATTTAAGTTACTCGTACATTTTCAAAAAAGATTGGAACCATGGTGCGCGATCTACTCACACCGACTCGGACTCCAATTTTAGCTTCGTGTAAAGATTGTTAGTATAATTCATTATAGATGAAACCACCTCCTAGGTAAAACCACACCTCATCTGTAAAAAGCGTAGTGTCGAGGATACATACGGAATTCTGGTCGATAAAGCGTTTAAACCGTTGACAATAATTACGTCTTTTGGCATGACTTGAAGGTTTTAGTTCTTGAACACACATTACTTTGTAAGAAAACAGTTTCAGTTCTTTTCTTACGGCTTTATGTATAGTAGTAAGACCGATATCTTACTCTTATAACAAACCCTCAAGGCAACAAATCTAATGCTGAAAGAATAGAATGCACCACATAATTCTAATGTATACTGCTCAGTGACTTTCCGAATGCTCTGTGTTATGATTACATATTTTTCGTATTGGTGAAGAGACAGACTTTTTGATTTGGATTTATTTCATTATTCTTTTTATATCAGTAAGAATTTATCTTGAAAATTACCTAGATAAATGTAGTGATAGAATGTAGCATTTAAGAATACATTTTTAAAAAGTTTTCTATAAATTAGTGAAAAATGTAAGATTACTTCGGAAAATTTTATACTTATTTCACAAAAGGTGTAGAGATATGAAAATTTTAATTAAACAATAGAAATTTTAAGAAATAAAGCAGTCATAAAAGTGAAATTTTTATAATATAAACTAGCCAATCGGCGTTTGGAATCCGATGATAATTATGGTGACGTAGGTTTCTTATTTCATTTTTTACTTCAGCATAAAACTTTCATGTAAATTTTATTTTGACACGAAAAGTGATAGAAATCAACCGGTCACAATGAGTTTTGTTAATGATTTCTTTAAATTATGTGAACATTAAAAACATATATGTATTTATAAATTATGTGCTATGATAAAATTAATCCCAGCAACGGAAATTTAAAAACCAATTTTTCATAACCAGACAACCGAGGCTCGAATGCAGTAGAGTAGATACACTGATGTAAATCTTTTTTCTTTTCTTATTCCAACTTAAAATCTGCTGGAAGTAATTATTTTTATATGAAAAGTCATGAAACAACAGACCTTAGAAAGTATTTTTACGTTTTTTTTCAATATTTTAGGGAAAAAATCATTTGGTTGTATACAAAATAATGATCATTCACTCCGTTAGATGTCAGATCCAGATCTCGTTTGTTTTTGAGGTGTCCATTACTATCTTTATTTTCATTACTATCATTAAATCACTGAAAATCTGTTTGTAAAATTTTTAAGTTTCTTCTCTACATGAATCAGAATTTGAAAACATAATACATTTGGATTTGGTAAGGAGTTTTGAAGAATTTAACTAAGATAAGGCACTACGAATTTTTTATACACGATAAACAGTATAATCGTTGCCATAAACATGAACGCAGAACCAGAAAAATTTGATAACTTTCGCTTTGCCATTTTAAATAAATTCTCATGCAATGAAAATATTACTTAGAATAATTTTCGAGCCAACAAAAGGTGTATTAAAAAGACCAGTCTGATTCCAGAAAGAGAATGAATAAAAGATAGGAGTGTTGATTAATTTTAGAAGGGTAAAGAATAAACTAAATTTATAAATTTCATGTATAAATTTGGAGAATGAATTTAATTTAATAATGTAGAATATAATAAAATTCGTAACATTTTAAGAAAATTAAATTTTTTTTTTTATTTTAAGATTCTTTGATGACGTTATTCTTTTGGTAGATACCGAAAAATTAGTTGGAAGAAATAATAAATGTCACAGATACATTGCTAAGAGAGAAATTCAGTTTGAATAAAAAATAATTATATTTCAGTATAAATAAGAGTAAAACAAAGATGATGAAATGTGACAGAAAAGAGATGAATGAGAAATATTAAAATTGAAGATTATATACCAGAAGTTACAGGATTTTTCTATTTAGGGTGTAAAATTATGAAGGATAGATGAAATAATGCTGAGATTAAAAAAGAATGGCACAATCAAGGAAGCGCATTCATGGCAGAAATGAAATCTGGTAGTGTCAAATATGGATATAAAAATTAGAAAGAAATTCAAACCAATCGACTGAGTGATGATTGCTCAAAAAAAGAAAAGAAAAAAGACTAATAATAATTCAAGATTGAAACGCTATGTTTGCAAACGGATGCAGTTGAGATGAGGAAAAGATAATTTACATTTGCTAGAATTCATTGAGTATTTCCCCCTACTTTCAAAATCATTCGTGGAATCATTTTATTCGTGTTAAGTAGCCAATTAAAAAAAAAAAATAGTAAAACAAGAAAACACATTTTTATTCACAGACCCTTTTAATATGGTAGTTATTGGTATTTATTAAAATGTATCACGACAATCTGCTCAGCTTACTTAAATATATACGATATATTAATCAGCTTAATATTTAAAACTTTTAGTAAACAAATTATATAAAATCTCCATTCAGCTGTAATTTAACGACTGCCCAAAACGATGTGTAATATATTCAGAGCGATTTAGATGTATGACCCTGCGTAGGAATTCTTACGTTACTGGGAGCGTCACTGATTTTATAACATGTATGTGTGCACACGTAGTAGTGGAAATTTGCCGGTTGAAACGCAAACGTAAATGAATTGAATTAATGAACTGTGAATTGTGAGACTCTGTGAGCTGGGTTTGAACTGAATGATTCGAATCAATCGAATAAATTATATTAAAAAAAATAACAAAACTAAATTTACGTTATATAAAATAATATTAAATAAATTAAAAAAAGTTATTTTTAATAATAATGGGCTTTCCGTGGGGACATCGTGTGACGCTAGAGTGGTGAGGTGTACCTCGTGCAAGGCTATATCAATCATCACCATCGACTAGTTACTGCCACAGAATGACCCTGGAACGCTGTTTTGAGAGGTGCAATGGGATATCAGCAATGGTGTCAAAATAATGGTATAACTCCAGTCGTACAGACACAAATCTAGGAATACACTACACTTACGTTCCAGTTAACTTAAACAAAATTGCATTATATTAACTTCAAATAACATTAGAATAAATAAATAAGAGAAATACAAAAATTGGACTCGAGAACAAAAGAGTGATCATATAAAAAGATCAAGAGTTTTAAGCGAACTGAGAAGACATAACGTTATATAAACGTTTGATTACATTAGATGACTAATTGGTGACTAGGTGTGTATAATCATATATGGCCAAGTTCTGAATCGGTACT
Source organism: Lycorma delicatula (assembly GCF_047948215.1). Classification (NCBI taxonomy): domain Eukaryota; kingdom Metazoa; phylum Arthropoda; class Insecta; order Hemiptera; family Fulgoridae; genus Lycorma; species Lycorma delicatula. The sequence continues at coordinate 20,314,799 of NC_134459.1, forward strand.
GATATACGACCCGTGACTCAGCAGAATTATGATGAATTCTCACTCAATCGCAACGTTTGTTTATTCTTCACTCTAAACTAACTGATACAACATAATTGATGTTTTATTTTTCTTATATCTTTCTTTTTCCTGTTTAACCTCTGGTATACCTTTCAGATAATACTTCAGAGGATGAACGAGGATGATATGTATGAGTGTAAATGAAGTGTAGTCTTGTACAGTCTCAGTTCGACCATTCTTGAGATGTTTGGTTAATTGAAACCCAACCACCGAAGAACACCGGTATCCACGATCTAGTATTCAAATCCGTATAAAAAAAGTGTGCTACCTAGTTACTTAAACGCTGGAACTCTCGAGTTCCAAATCACTTGATTTGGGAAGACGCGATCACCACTAGACCAACCCGGTGAGTTCTTTTTTATACCTAATTAATTAATTACTTAACTTGAAGGTTGGATATAAAAATACGGAATGGAAGTTTTGTACTGTAATGAAAAGTTCACACTTGACCGGGATTCAAACCCGGCACGGTTCGGATAAAAGGCTGAGACGGTACTAGGCCAATACGAAGGTAAAAATATTTCTGTAGAATTCCTCTTTTATATTTAAAATGATCAGACATGCAACTTAAAGTTATTTAAAGTGTTTTACGCTCTTAGTATGTTTTTAAGTGTTTATATTTTTTTTAAATAATTTTTAAAAATCCGCTGACATCTAGTTGACAAACATATATACGCTCCCTAATATCTTTGGGAGTTGTTTGTCTTTTAACAAATGTATTATGCAGATTGATTTTATATATTTATTTATGCAGCTTGCCTGTGACATGCAGTTCAAACGATTTGCTTATATATTTGTAAAAATATATTAAAGAATATACTTAACCTCAAGAAGTTTTAGAATTCTAAGTAGTTGATATAACATTTTAGTTAGAAATAAAACTATATTTTCTTTATTCCTTTTTTAACCTTACTTCCTTATTCTATATCTTTTTATTCATAACTATGGCTTATGCATATTTAAATAACAAAGAATTCATTGCCTTCAAAAGATATTACGTAACTTACTCACATATCTAACATAAATTTCTATTATGCACATATAGATAAAGGTCAGGTGACAGAGTTTTATAAATGAATCACATACGCTAAAATAGAAACCATGTTCGGAATGCTGATAACATTTAGGAGTAAATGTGTAAAAAAACATTCGATGTACTTCATAAATATTATTGTAACAAATATATATTTCCGTTTCAAAAAATTTATTTAGTGGAAATAAGATAAAATTTTGTTCTGATAATATTTTATTAGACCTGAAAGACGCTTATGTTTTACCAGATGTATATAAAGTACGTATGTTTTTGTAGAAGTAATGAGGCATTTTATTGTAAGAGTGTTACAGTAACCTGTGTACACATAAATGTGATAAAATTTCATATAATCTTGTTTTTAGAAGCAATTTATAGGGCCTTCATACTGAACTGAAAATAAAACCCAATTTGTATTAAAGTTTTTTTGACTTGAACTACGGTAACAAAACTTTTATTAATTTTTAATGTAAAAATTTATTTACATATTTATTACTTTCCCGTCAAGATAGCGCTGTAGCAAAGTTATAGCTCTTGAAGGGAAAGTATTTTGGTTTAGTTTGGACATGGGTGGTTTTCACCGGATCTTGATGTTTTGACACCTATGTATTTGATAACCAATTTTTATACCCAAAAAACCCGATGGAAATTTTTGGATGTTAATGTTCGTATTTACGTGTGTGTATTTGGGGTTGGCCTCTCAACCACCTTATATCATCTGAACTACTGGACCAATTTTAATCAAATTTGGTCAGATTACTTCTATATATGGGGCATTAATTCTATATAATTTCAGTTTAAAATGTCAAGAAAGGTGAAGATGTAGAGCAAGGTCACCCTCTTTATCTTGAGATTTCGTCTTATTAAGGTCGTATTTTTCTTAAGTACATTTGTTAACAATTAAGAAATGATAATATTTGTAAAAAAAAAATTTAAATCACACCCCTACCCCAAAAAAATGCTCTAAACTATTGATATGTTGGTACAAACTAATTTTTCAGTATATTCCTGTAATTTATTACCAACTCTGAATAACGTCAATATTTACACTGTTAAGAACAGTATATAAATTAATAAATTATTGTACGATTTTAAACGGTTATGAAAAGTTAATCGGCTTTCTATTTACCAAACAGAAACTTTATAATTTTGTATCTTAAATCAACTTTTATAAAGGTGAAAAACCTTCATAGCAAGTAGAAAATAATACTCTTAAATTATTCTTAAAATTTTAACTTTTTGAGATTATTCCGAATCGAAAATAAAAATCAACCCTGATTTACTTATTTAATTATTTAAATTTATTTATAGTTCCTTCTGTATGAAAAATTATATTTTCATTAAAATGAAAAATGATAAAACTTATGCTGTGTTAAATAAGAAAAGGAATGAACAAAAAATACGTTAATGAGTTACGAAACATTAAATTATTAAGATATTATTTTTAATGCGGAATTTGTACTACAGATATATTACAAGTTAACTAATATTTTTCTTAATTTTTCATGAATATCAAAAATCTATTTGGTTGTAAATCATTACTCTTTAACAATCCAGTACTAGTAATTGTACCGATATCAAATTAAACGCGAGTGCTCACACACAAACACGCGCGCGTTCGTTGAATATTTTTGAAAATTATTGGTTAATTATACACAAAATTATTGTATTTCTATACAGAAATTTAATTTAAAAAAGTAATGTTTAAATTAATCTATTATGTACTTATAACTGAATATCGCCGCGTCCAGACATGTGATGGCTATTTAGCTACATAGATAGACCCTTTAATTCCAAACTTTTTACATGCATTTTAGGTAAATTTCATAAGAAAGCTACCCACTCTAATGGGAACCGTAATTCAACTACCGGAAAGTGTTGACATATCTTCGCGTTTCACATACCCCAGACCCCAAAACCACCGTCAGCTCAAACGTTTATATTATATATATATATTTCACTTTCTTGTAGACATTAGTAGACAACGGCCAAAACCGGACCACGGGGGTGGAAATGGGGAGCTTTTTCGAGAAAACAAGATATCGCTATAACTTTCTTATTAAGTAAAATATCGAATTCGTTTAAAGTTCCTACTATCCTTCGGATAAGGGCATAAAACTTATCTCAGTAAAGTTTTTTAGATATCACCAACCATTGGCTCACGAGATTGAAAAAATGGGGTTTCGAAGACAAGAATCGTACCTCCCTTAATGTACACTTATTGATTTAAAGTGTTCGTTAGTCCTCTAAACATTACCTAAAACTTTTGTCTGAAACAAGTTTTGATATGACCAACCCTTACGGCAAGGGATGACCAAAATATTGCTGGAATTGTAAAAATATGGGGCTTGTCGTATGCTAAACACGTGAAACTTTTTTCACATGCAACCGTTGTCGTATTAAGTATAGTTGAAGTTTGTTTAATTTTAAGGTAGAAATCTTTTGTATCTTCTACTTAGCATAAGTTAAATCTACCTCCGCCTTTCGGCATCCCGAAAGGGATTTTTTTTAACATACGATATCTTGCAACCTTAATTAAACTTAATTCCTGGCGTCGTATAATGGTGAAATTTTACAGAGTAATGTAAGTCGGATGACAATACTATTCCATTGTTAATTTCATAAATTTCCATATTATAATCGTAATTTAAGGGGAACATCTTGAGGAAGGTAGCTGAATCGATAAGATCTTATCTTATCGTAGATAAGAGTAGATTAGGTGGCTATTGAAGTGGATATTAATATAATTAGTGTAACTTTACTTCTAAAATGTATATACGCTAATCATCTGATTTAGTTATGAGCAAATGTTATCATTTATAGTAATAGAGACTTTTCCGGATTCTCCAGATTATAATATAGAATAAAACTGCATATCAATTTTTTAAATTTTTTTTGTTTGCTAAAGAATTAAAACGACTAAAAGTGAAAGCTTACTTATCAGTTTAAATACTTATACAATTAAAAAAAAGAAAAGAAATAACGGTAAGATTAACACTTTACGAACAGATTTTATAATTTATGGGAATTTAAATTGTTCAAATATAATTTCAAACAACATTCTGTAGAGGAATTAAAAACGGAATAATATAATTCCTCAAATATTATTTTAAACGAAGTGTTTAAAAATGCCTAATCTCGGCAAACATGTAGGAAATAAAACAAATAAAATACTACAATGATGAAGAAAGGGACAGCGACTCAGCGAAACAGACGGTCAGAGAATGCCAAGAAAAGAAAGCAAATGAAGATAAAGAAGTCAAGCGGACAAAATTGAATATTCGTAACCTGAGAGCTGCCGAAATACCACAACAGCGGGAAGTTCGATTGGCGCGAATTGCAATATCGTTTAACAGAGACAGTTAAGACCATGAAGCTCTCTTGGAAAGTCAACGCCAGTGCTAGTGAGAATGTAAGGCAGTGGAGACGCCACAAGAACATGAAATTAGTTTAGAGCACAGGCATCAATGACGTCTGAGTAGCATTCGAGAATGCGATCAGCCGGTTTTGTGATAACATCTGTGAAATTTATACAAAACGATTTCGAATTGCAGCAACAATACCATCCAGTTAAAAAAAAATCTATTGCTACTTTGTTATCCCTATAAAACTCATAATATCAAGTCGAACAACGATAGCACCATCTAAGGCTTATCGGAACTATTTCAACCAAACGGGATTAAAATATCCTTGTAATCAGAACAATGATTACTGCCACACGTAATAATATTCGTCAAGGTCATCAAATTTATTGATTTATTCGAGCAGTATAGCTTCAAAGGATAACCAGTTCTTTTCATCCAGGACATCAGCAAAAAATTGTCACGTATGCTACCTCTTTTTTTCTGTTTATCCTCTGGAACTACCGTAAGGTATTACTTCAGAGGATGAATGAGGATGAAATGTATGAATGTAAATAAAGTGTAGTATTGCACAGTCTCAAGTCGACCTGAGCTATGTGGTTAATTGAAACTCAACCTCCAAAGAACACCGGTATTCACGATCTAGTATTCAAATCCGTATAAAAAAACGTGTGCTACCTAGGTTAGCAGAAGATGTAATTATTGAGGTCGTTACGGATTATCCTGAAAATCTTTTTATTTTTTATTTTGTTAAACCTCCGGGACTACCGTTAGTTATTGCTTCAGAGGATGACATGAATAATTTGTAGCGTGTGTGAAAATGCCATGCCTAACCGGGATTCGAACCCGGCCCTCGCGCCACGAAGGCCAGCATCTTGAAAACTTAACTAAAACATAACACAGAAGTTTCAATTTCTCATACACAGGTTTTCCTATCGTTACGTTGGTTGATCGAAAACAATCCACTACATCATTAATGATGTTCATTAATTACAATATTGTATATATATATATATATAACTAATAAAAAATCTAACGATTTCATTTAATTATAACTAAAAAAAATAAAAATAAAAATATTGTTTTCTTCAAAAAAGAATATAATAATAATGTCAAAATAAAACAAGTACTAAAAAGTAAAAAATAATTTTATTTTCAAGAAAATTACTTTTCAAGAATTTTCTTGTTATGCATGATTAAAAATAAAAGCGTGGGGTGCGTTCTAATTGAATCATAGAGATTCTTTTAGAATCTCTATGATTAGAGATTCTTTTACACATACAGGTTAGGAAGAAAGAGATTCTTTTATACACATAGAGATTCTTTTAGAATCTCTATGTGAGAGAGAGCGTGCCCACGCTTTTCTTTTTAGTCAATCATAAATAGAACGATTTTTCTAAAGCAGTTTTCCCGAAAGTGATTTTTTAAAAACAATGTTCTTTAAAACAAAATTATTTTTTTTACTTTATAGTAATGTTGTTTTGTTATTTATTTACCTCTTTCGAAGCAAAGCATGTTTTTAATTTTTTTTTACATTTTAGTTGGTATACTAATAAACTCTTTTTAGTAGTATAACACTCAATTCGTCATTTTTTTTCTTTTTTTTATCCAGATACCATGATATGTTTTTCTATACAAACCCGATTGATAAAGTTTTATCGTCTTTATGGTAATCCTCATTTTTATTTTTATTAATTAAAAAAAAAATAATAATTTTTAGAAAATAATCCTAAGTGATGGTGATAAATTTAAAAAATAAATTATTTAAATTTTTTTAAAAATACAAAGCTACAGCCATAATCTATATAAATAAAAATGTAAAGTTCGTTTGTTCAAAATCTTAAATCTCCGAAAGTTCTTCAGCGATTACTTTAAAATATTACACAACGTTGCATTCGAGTACGCGCGCGTTTTTATATACCTACCATTTATATACTTAAGATGTCACTCCTGTGACAGGTAAAAAGATGTTTTTTTTAAAAAAAAAAAAACAACGCTATCTGTTGGTCGTAAAAGTAACACACGCTATACGAAATATTTTACGATTCCATTTCAGTGTTTCCGATATGTATGTCCGTTATAGACTAAAAAACTATAGAACTGATATACGCGCGAGGGAAAAGGAAAAAAGGGAAAAATCGGAAAAGAGAAAAATCGAAAAAGGTAAAAGGGAAGAAGGGAAAATGGAAAAATAAAAAAGGGGGAAACGGTGGAAAGGAAATAGAAAGGAGAATGAGAAAATTAAAAAGGGACAGGGGAAAAGAAGGGGAAGGTAAATAATGGAAACGTAATGGGGAACGGAAAGGGAAAGGGGGTTGAAAGGGGGAAAATGAAGGGAGGAAAGGGTAAAAGGGTAAAAGGGAGAAAGGGTAAAGGGAAAGGTTAAATTTTGTGAAGTTCCGTAATGATCATTTTGTTAATGTTTTATGAAACTTTCAATTGTGTTCATTTAATTTCTCTCTCACTCATTCTCTCTCTCTCTCTCTATTTATATATATATATATATATATATATATATACTCAAATCTAACATTAGCGAAGCATTACCGGGTCTGGTAGTTCTAAATAAATAAAGTTGTAGTTTTCTAGAAAGTGATGAAAATTTTTTAAAGAAATACTTGTGCGTACGGGCTAAACCCGATGAGTAACTTGAGAGATAGATTGAAATTTAAAATAAATATTAGAAGGAAGTTAATTTTTTTTTTTTGTTACTACAGATGATTGGAGAATGGTCCAAAGGTTTTAATGGTTTTAAAGCCTACTAATGTAGTAAATATAGATGCAGAAAACTTCCATTTACTCCTTTTCAAAAAAAAGATACAACTAAAAAAAAATATACATTGAACCATTTTTTTTGGGAGGGGGTGAATATTAAATAAAAATGTTTGATTATTTGCGATCTTGATAAAATAACTTCAAAGAATAATTTTTTTCTAAATTGCCCTAATAAAAATTTGAAATTTCATTTTGGTCAAAACACCCATCACGTTTTTTCAGTTTTTGCAAAAATTTAATTCATTCTTTCTCTCCGAAGGTAGTTCTTGTCTACCGAGTTTGAAGCAAATCGGTCCACGGGGTTCATAATTATAAAACTAAATACAGGCCAATATACGTAACTGTGTACGTTCACATACGCACAAACGTCCGTCTGGCAAAAAATCGTTTTTATCGATTTGGAAGCATTGGCATAAGCAATTTATTTCGCACATTATTTAAAATTAAATTTTTTTTTAAATTAATATATTAAGATATATGTTTCTCTTAAAGAATTGAAAAAAATCTCCTTAAGGCACAAAACTTAAAAATAGACCAATTTTTTTTTTTTTACCGATCCATATATTTTCCCGTTACAGGTACATCTGATATAGCAGCATAAACCGCTGTACCAGAAAAAATAAATATAAAACATCTGTAAAGACAATTATTATTTTTTATCTATAATAAATATTTTATTTCACATTATTTTATCGTTAATACTTAATGGCATTACAGAATTAAATTAGAGTTATTTTCTTATATCTTTGTCTATCTGGTAGAGATATTTTTACCAGTATTAATGTGTGTAGTAACACTGGGGCGCACAGATAAATATCAGAAAAATTGGTTATGTAACCTTAATGTACTACAGCAGCCTGTGTAAATATAATTGGATATTATGATTGCTAAATTCTTACGTAAGAGATTACGAAACTGTTATAATCAATGGCGAAAAAAATTGTCAATACTCAATGTCATCTTAGTGAAATCGAATTAGTCGTGTTCACGTGCGCGCGTGTACCTGTTTTTTATACGATAAGAAATATTCATTTATACGTTAATAAAACAAATCTAATCAAACGAAAATTAAAATTTCATAAATTATTATTTATTTAAAAATAACTTATATATTTATTATGCAAAATAATATCGAACAAAATCGGAATCCAAGATTATATCTTTAAATAAGGGTTTGTGGTTTAACAATTGTGATGAAATTACTAGTAAAATATACAGTAGGAAAGAGATGAAGAGCTGAATTAGAGGGAGAATATCGAAGAGTCACGACAATGCATTCTGATCATGTCATCACAATGTGGCAATCAGTCATCTTGCAGTGAAATTTTCATTTATCATGATTCGACCGTTAAATTTACAACAATACTATAATTAAAAATAAGCTTTAATAACAAGGAAATTAATGAACTGTTCGTCTGTTATGTAATTGATGTTGATTTTTAACTACCGTTGAATTTAGTGTTGTAAAAAAATCACTTTGATTTATAGTTGATTAAACGCACTATTATCATTATTTTCCTCTAGAAAGAAAACAATAAAAAAACCATTAACGCTCATTTTTATTTATACATTAAGCTACTACATATGTTACGCGTGGAATCTTAAATCAGTTTCTCGAAAATAGACAGTGTTTTCTATATCACATTTTAATTCATATATAAATAATTGAAAGTATTTTTCATTCTTAAAATTACTAACATATTTCTTTACGTTTAAAATAGATTTTTTTATGAAATCAAGCCAACTATTTTTTGTAACAGTACTAGCTACCCGTTGAAGCTTCGCCCGCGCTATATGGTTACATGCATTTCCCGTAGCGGCAAATCTGTTTATTTTATGTTTTTTAGTCAAGTAACAGTGTAGCAAGTCACATATACAGTAACGGTGGCTTTGGCTGTGTTGGTTGAGCCACAGAAACGTATTCCTTCGCACTCAGTAAAAAATATTTTAAAAAATCCGAAAATGGATTTTAAATATTTATCTGAAGAGTATTTGCAAGCCCAAATCTATGAATATATCGTTAATTATAGTCTGGATTGGGAAAAATTACAATCATTACTCAAAATTAATTTACCTTTTCATCACCTTTCAAGGTTGAATTTCAAAAATCTTCTGTTTAGCCACCGGGAATTACCGTTCAGGTATTACTTCAGACAATAAATAAGGATGATATTTCTGAGTGCAAATAAAGAGTAGTCTTGTACAGTCTCAGTTCGACCATTCCTGAGATATGTGGTTAATTGAAACCTAACCACCAAATAACACCGGTATTCTTGATCTAGTGTTCAAATCCGTATAAAAGTAACTGTCTTTACTAGGATTTGAACGCTGGAACTCTCGACTTCCAAATCAGCTGATTTGGGAAGACGCGTTCACCACTAGACCAATCCAGTGGGTTGAATTTCAAAAATCTATAAATTAGTTTATCGACATAAAGATTACACTCACCAAAGATCAGGCTGATTTCTTCATTTGTTACAGAGAGATTGAAATAACATGGTTTCAAAAAAAAATAAATAAAAAAATCCATTTTAACCGTTGCAACTTGGAATTTCTAAAATCTAGAAATTCGCTTTTAGATATTCATAAACATTCGGTTCAAACCCGCTCACTCAGTGACAGACACGAACAGTTCAAAATTCATTAAATCAATTATTTAAAGTTTTCGTTTCAACAGGCAAACCTCCACTATTACATATAAATATTTTTTTCGAAATGAAATATATTAAAAATCTTCCCAGTTATGGAAAAAAAAAAATTTAGTAACGGTAGATCGGGTAGTTTTTTTGTTTATCCCGAACAAAAAAAATCCCTCTCTTTTTTTTGTAAATTAAATCACATCCATAACGAGTAATACATTTATAATATTTTAGATTTTTTTTTGTCTTTTGTCATTTGACTGGTTTGATGCAGCTCTCCAAGATTCCTTATCTAGTGCTATTCGTTTCATTTCGGTATACCCCCTACATCCTACATCCCTAACAATTTGTATTACGTTCACCAAACGATGCCTGCCTGAACAGTGTACCTGTCCCTACAATATTAAAGCGAGTATTTCCAGAATGCCTTAATATGTGGCCTATAAATCTGTCTCTTCTTTTAACTATATTTTTCCAAATGCTTCTTTCTTCATCTATTTGCCACAATACCTCTTCATTTGTCACTTTATCCACCCATCTGATTTTTAATATTCTCTTATAGCACCACATTTCAAAAGCTGCTAATCTTTTCTTCTCAGATACTCCGATTGTCCAAGTTTCACTTCCATATAAAGCGACACTCCAAACATACACTTTCAAAAATCTTTTCCTGACATTTAAATTAATTTTTGATGTAAACAAATTATATTTCTTACTGAAGGCTCGTTTAGCTTGTGCTATTCGGCATTTTATGTCGCTCCTGCTTCGTCCATCTTTAGTAATTCTACTTCCCAAATAACAAAATTCTTCTATCTCCATAATCTTTTTTCTTCCTATGTTTACATTCAGTGGTCCATCTTCGTTATTTCTACTACATTTCATTACTTTCGTTTTGTTCTTGTTTATTTTCATGCGGTAGTTCTTGCGTAGGACTTCTTCATCAATGCCGTTCATTGTTTCTTCTAAATCCTTTTTACTCTCAGCTAGAATTACTATATCATCAGCAAATCGTTGCATCTTTATCTTTTCACCTTGTACTGTTACTCCGGATTTAAATTGTTCTTTAACATCATTAACTGCTAGTTATACGAGTATGTAAAGATTAAAAAGTAACGGGGATAGGGAATATCCTTGTCAGACTCCCTTTCTTAATGTTGCTGTTTGGTTCCTGTAAATGGTAGCAATTGTTCTTCTATATCTGTATTTGAACCCTAATTTTTTTTTTTAAATGCTGAATATTTTATTCCAATTTACGTTATCGAATGCCTTTTAATATTAATTTAGCAAATAATAATATAATTAGTTTAATAGTGAAAAAATACCAGAAAAAAAAGAAAAATTATAGTGTACTACATTGGAAGCCGAGTTAAAAACGAAATGTGGGGTTGGTTTAGGCCTATAAGTTAAGTACTGTCCGACAACGAAGAGTAAGTATTTAGATTGTGCATTACTCGTCAAAATTTAAAAAGTATAAACACAGATGTGTGTTTGTTATGTATGAGGTGTTTGATATAGCGTTGGTATTGCTAATACTACAATAGAAACTAAGTTTTCTAAATTTTAGAGACTAATATTATTAGGAATTTCATGATGACATACGTTTCAGCCACTGTGGATGATAATATTGGCCTTGTTTCCTTTTCTGTGTTAAAGAAATAAATATAAATAAATAGTTATGGCATATTGATATGGTGTACGACAAGAAAGATTAACATCGAGAATATATAACGCTTCCAGAATAAGTTGGCAAAATCCATTGCAGAGGCACCGTGGTTCGCACGAAGCGAAGAAATACACGACAATCTTGAATTACCTGACTGTTCGCGAAGAGATCTAACGGTACGTATCAAGTTACAGACAGCGGTTAAATAATCATATAAACTTTTTAGCAGTTATTCTCCTAGACAACGCAAGGATGTCCGGCGATTGAAACGCCTACATGTGCTGGACTTGGGAGAATTTGAATGACTCCTAAGCTGCTTCATGTGATGACCATCTTTCTATACCTTGATGAGAAACGTAGCCTCTTTCTATTTATCTCCATAAACTTGTTATATTGCTATTTGTTTATCTTCTTTTATTGTTTAATGATGTTAATTTTTTTTTTTTACTTTTCCATCTAGCGCTATAGTAGAGCTATAGGATTAGAAGGGGGTAAGTCTGTAGAGCAAGGTCACCTTCAGTATCTCGAGATTTAACCTAATTAAGGGCTTATTTTTCTTAGGCACAATTGTTAACAATTAAAAAATATTTCCAAAAAACATTTTTTACAAAATTGCACCCCCACTTCAAAAAATGCTTTTAATAAACTAGTGACTAGGTGGGTATAGTGCTTATCAGTCTCCCTCTCACCGCAAGAAGCTCTAGTATAGCACTGACGTATAACTGTTGTAGTCATCTGCTATGTTATGACGTCACAGGTGAGCGGTAGACTTAAATAAATGAATAACATTTAAAGCGTAAAAAAGTATTTAAATTGACCGTTAGTACCGTCACAGCCGCGCAAATGAAATACGGCATGCGCGCGCGTTTTAGTTAGAATCATTGAATTAAATAAATAACAAATATTATATTTAAATAAAATGATAAATATTTTTAATTAAGTTTTGTGTGTAAGCCGTGCATCAGAAAAAAGCCGTATGACGAGAGTCCTATGACAGTGCTGGCAGCTTCTTTTTTTTTCATTACACTTTTGTGAAGTATTAAACCTATGTGATCTTACTTAGTGCAAGTATGTTTATGTACTCCTCATCATGTGCTTTTTTTACAGTACAATTTATTTGTGGTTCCTTACTCGGAACCGGTTGTAAATAAACAAATTGTGAGGCAAGAAAAAATATATATAATCTCCTCAACAACAAATAATGTGTAAGATACAAACTTTTCTTCTTTCTTTGTTTTTATAAAAAAAAACAAACAAAAGTAAGGATACAAAAGAAAATGGTAAATTTTACTTTCTTTATTATAATTCCATGAGAAAAAAAAAATGAATTATATGTAATAATAATAATGATTAAAAACATTATCTAGTAACTAATAATTTTTAACTTCTCTTTAATTTAATTATTCTAAGAACTTAATACTGCTTAAAGACTCTTAGAATGGGCTAGAGATCTTAATGAACTAATCAACTATAAAATAAAAAATCGTAGCCTGGTTATATCTATATTTTTATTTTTTACATCAAAATATTTTTTGAAAACGAGTTACTTGTAAAGGATATTTATTTGTAATATAAATTCTAACCTTCTGTACAAAAAGGGAATAAACACGAAACATATTTTTAAAGCAAGCCGATCTCCGTAACCGAAAAATAACAAAATTTGCAAAAAACCTTTTGCAAAATCGTATCCCTACCCCCAAAAATGCTGTTGTCTTCTGCTATTTTGTGACATTACAAGAGAGCAATAAATCAAATGTATGAATAAATTTAAAGTGTAAAAAAGTAACTCGGTCTGGCCGGTCTCGAACTTCGATCGCCCGGTTGACTCGGTACCTGGTGCGTTAAGTCTTACGGCTACACCAGTCTGCCGACCGTACAAGCGAAATTTGTTTTATGTAAGTTGTAAAATTACATTAGTTTAGTTATTACCGACCGTCGCCGCTAGTACCGCTACACTCGCGCGAATTAAATACGGCATGCGCGCGCGCTTTAGTTAGAATCATTGAATTTAAACGAAAAAAATATTATTTTTAAATAAAATGATAAATACTTTAGATTAAGTTGTGTGTGTAAGCCGTTCATCAGAAATAACCCACAGTTGTCAACTTTTTTTTAACTGTTCTGTTACGTATCCCCCTTTGATTTTAGGTATGTATAGTGGATGTGTTGGCAGTAAGGGATGTGAGGAGGCACTAAATAAGTTATTATTACTATTATTATTTATTACTCTTAACATCAATACGCAACAATTTTCAAAGAGAATAATTTCTGAATTTGTTAGACGCTAACAAAAACGATTGTAGGCGTTCTGATATAATAAGTCAACAGTCACTTCCGAGAATATACCTATTTAAAAAAAATAAGAAACATTTCAACGCTTGTTATTTTTTTTAGAATGCTTGTTAAGTCAAGCTTGGTTTGTAAAAAAGAGCTTGGAAAAGTAATGAGAGAAGTGGGTTTTTCATTATAATTTTCACTGAACTTATTAAATATTAAATAATAAGTCTATATTTACACGTTTTTACAATAACAATCACCAACAAAAAAATAAAATACATCATTACTTACAAAATAATATTATAATTAAAACAAGCGTTCTGTAGTAAATAAAACAAAACTTTATATAAAAAATGTAGGACTTCTAAGAGAGTTTTCGTTTTTTACGGATTACCAGCCGTACTTGATTTTAGACTTTACTAATTTTCATTCAAACCGCTCACACTTTTCCTTCCAATACTTCTGCTTTTCTCAAGGAATTAACCTTTCCTTCTTCCGAAAAATCATCCGCCAACACTTAAGTTATCTACCCTTATTATTATTATTATATTTTATTAATTATTTTATTATATATTACAGTGTAAAGCTTACCAAAATGTTGAAAAATTCATTTCTTGTGATACTTCATCATAACGATTAGCGAAACAAGTCTCAAAACGAAACAAATCTTATGGGAAGGGGAAAAGGTATTAATATTACGATTAAAATGTTTCCTTCGTTTTTCTTTTACAGTAGTATCTTTTTATAAATATACTATATAATTATTTACACTAACATATTTTTAATAAAATAGTGTGTTTTTCGATCTCAATCTTTTGTCTTTTGCCTCAGATTTTTCAAAAACTACTGAAAATACATAATAGAACCTATTTATTTATGTTTTTCAGGTCAGATTTCATATAAATTTACCCCTTAATTTAAAACGCAAAAATTACAGTTTGGCTTAATTTTAACGAAGACGCAGAAATCAGGGTCAAATTTTTCGCCAGCCGACATTCGTTACATAGAATAGAATTAGTGTACTGCGTATTACCCACCGGGTTGGTCTAGTGGTTAACGCGTCTTCCCAAATCAGCTGATTTGGAAGTCGAGAGTTACAGTGTTCAAGTCTTAGTAAAGCCAGTTATTTTTACATGGATTTGAATACTAGATCGTGGATACCACCGGTGTTCTTTGGTGGTTGGGTTTCAATTAACCACACATCTCAGGAATGGTCGAACTGAGAATGTACAAGACTACACTCATACATATCATCCTCATTCATCCTCTGAAGAATTATCTAAACGGTAGTTCCCGGAGGCTAAACAGGAAAAAGAAAAGTGTACTGCGTATTAAAACATTAAAATATTGCCACCTTTAGGTATCTTACTGATCTCTAAACATCCAAGGAAACGTAAGAAGTAGATTTTTTTAGTCTAAATTTCCGACGATGTTCTTGTCGGAACATCACTACATATAAATCATATTAGGACAATTATCATCTATTTTATTAAAAAAATTAACTAAATAAATAAAAATAGTTTATATTATTATTATAAACAATAATAATAATAATAATGAACATAAATATTTTCGTACGTATAACACGAACAATTATCAACAGAAGAATCTACACAGTTTATAAATAACATTAAATGTGAAAAAAGAAGACATTAAAAATTAATCTGTTTTTTCCATGTGACCCCAAATTAAAAAAAAAAAATTCTCCTCCGGGCCGGATTTGAACCAGCGACCTATGGATACCCATATTTTTCGTACACTACAGTCCACCGCTCTACCAACTGAGCTACCAGAGGGCACAGAAGTATAAGTTAAACGATGAAATAAAAATAATTATAAAAAAAACTAAAAAAAAAAAAAATGGAACTGATATGATGTTTAGTGTGATCCACGTATATAGAATTCCACTGCTCCCTATCGATGCTGTATATCGTATATTGGGTCTGAAATGCTTAAGACGAGATATCTCAATTTTTGATGAATTTATTAATGGTGCTACATATCTTGTGCAGAAACTCACATTACTGCCTTACAAAAGGCAATATAACATTATCTAACGTGATGCATAAATATAGAATATCAAGATTCCCACTGCCTCTACGTACCCGCCGGACGGCAAAAAAACAATTTTTTTTTCAATTATGAGACCGATTTTTTTGTCTAAAAAATTTTTCAACATCATGGTACCACCGCGAAAAGCAGCTGCATCGGTTACAACAAAATTTATTTGAATTGAACAAATATTTAAAAAAATATGTACGGGTACATTTTCTAAATGTACCTCGTTTTTTAAAGTCTGTTAATAATATTAACATTAATGAAATATTTATTATAATATTATTATTTTGGACTATATTGATAAAATGTTATTTTTTATTAACAGTTCTTGTTTCAGATGATATCGATGGACCACAAGGAAACTTAATGGTTCATACTTCATTACTTTACTTGTACTTCATTTCACTTTATATTTTTACAAAACAGTTTGTATACATAGTACTTTTTTTTACGAAAATCAAGTAATATGGTCATTAGCCCGATGGAAATTTGTAGCGTATGAAAAAATTCCATGCCTGACCGGGATTCGAACCCGGATACCTCCGAATGAAAGGCTACCACTACGTCACGAAGGTCAATTATTATTACAATAAGTATTATTTACTCTTGATTATAAAGCCTAGTGTAGGTACTGGGGGTCTTAGTTCCCTGAGTGATCGGCGTTTGTTGGTTGTTTCAGAATGTTTTATTTGCTACTAAGGTACTTAAAGAAAATATTCTCAGTGATGTAATCAGTATTGATTTACAAGTCCCTTATCTTAGATCTAGAAAGAATCGTCTTTTTCTTTGGAAGCAGCAGCCAGCTTCATTGATTCCTTTGGCATGGTGCTTAGAAAAACTTAATATTTATCTTCCTGATTCTGTGGATGTTGTTGATTCATTAATGAGTGAAGCCATCTGTTATAAATGATTGGGTAACTCGTAGTAAATTTTTTGTTTATTATTTCAACTTGTTTCGATAATTTGACTGGGCCTTCATCTCTATTATTGCTATTATTATAATACCGTATGTTTTAAAATGAATATAGGGGGTTTAAAACTAGGTAATATTTCTCAGCTTTCACGTACATTGATTAATTATACATGAAATGAAAGAGCAACTCAAACAGTTTTAGGTATGCGTAAGCTCTCAATCTGTTTCTTGTACCTTCCTCTTGAAAGCGTTAGTAGCAAAGATGGCATCCCTCCCACAGTCTGTGTTTTGCAGTTTAAAAAGTGTAAATTTGTAACTACTTGTACCATTCAACGTACGTTCCGTTTGAAATTCTATTATGATCCCCGAGTGACAATAACATTTGTAGATGGTATAAACAATTTGAAACCACTGGCTGTATTTGTACAAGGCGACTGAGTCGCCTTGTATCCGAAGACAATGTTGAACTTATAAGAGTCTTTTGTGCGTAGTACTAGAAAATCCTAGGCTATGCTACAACTATGGCTCTTTCCTCAACCGCAATACATCACAGAACTTATTTATTTTGCACAGAACTTTATTTGGCAATAATATAGTGCGCATCCTCACTGTAGAAACGCTATGATTGAAATTGGTAGAATGAAATTCTCCCCGACCGCTGGATTGGTCGCCGGAGACCAGATGACAGGGCTTGTTTGCTGTAGTCTCCACGTTCGCCCGGTTTTATCTCGTGCGATTTTTTTCTATGGAAGTTTCTTTCTTTTTTGTGTTTATTCCCCTGAACCACTGTAAGGTATTACTAAAGAGGATCTTTACTACTAAAATAATCAAGATGATATGTATGAATGTAAATGAAGTGTAGTCTTGTCTCAGGTCTACCGTCCCTGAGATATATCGTTAATTGGAATCCAACCACCAAAAACTCGGTCTGCACGATCTAGTATTCAAATCCTTATAAAAGTAACTGCCTTTAATAGGATTCGAAGCTTAGAACTCAAATTCTAGTAAAGGAAGCTTCTTTGTAGGTTTATGAAAGATAGAAGCGTACGTGCCACCTACCCGACTTCAGATACAGGATTGATGCAGCTGTCGTATCAATTACTCCAGACTTGTTGATTAAAGTATGGGATGAAGTTTTCTATCGGCTGGATGTCGAATGGTGCTCGCATTGAACACTTATAGGAAAAACTGTTTGAGTTGTTGTTTCATTTTATTTATAATTTATCAAAGTAAGTAAATCTTAGGCAACTTTAAAACCCCGATATTCATTTCGAAACACACAGTATAAGAATTAAAATTTCATGCAGCATGAATGTTATTAATTTTCTGCTAGTTTTATACATAATTATTTCTTATTATTCTTTTTGTACACCATATTGAGATTTTAAACTGTTCTGATGTATTTTCTCCCTTCCTACCTCATTCTAGCTTCCTAAAAATATTTTTCAGTGGTAGATTGTGGATGGTTAAAATGTTGAGATGTGGAGGCCATCTAAACAATAAAAAATTATTATTATTAAAATAATTATTATTGTCAATAATACGTTTTATCTTCCTTTACTCCGCGTATCATTAATAATTTTCTCATTTTATTGTCTTGTTTTCTCATTACATTTGAAATGCGTAATTCAAGTAATGCATTTAAATCGGGATTCTACTTTAATGGTGCCCTTAATACTCTATGGTGTTTTAACATTATAAAATATAATAAAGAAATAAGGGCGCAATAATATTATATATATATATATATATATATATATATATTATTTTGATTATATTTTTATTACGATTATTATTTGTAATTTAATCAAAAAAGAAGCATTAAAAACATTTCCTTGATTATATACTTAAAAAACATATCAGTGTATTTCACAAATGAATCACTTTATTGTACAATAAAGCCTGTTTTCTTTTATTAGACATATTTCTCATTTTATTATATAGTTTGTTCTACTTCTTTCAACTTATATAGTTATATTAAAATGTTCTTCATAAAGTTGATTGAAAGTTTGTATTAATAATTTAGTTTCACGCAATCTTTCTTGTTTAACTTAAAGTTAAAAATATATAAAAGCGTATTAATATAAAATAAAAATATTGTTTTTATTTGGGTATTGCTAGTAACTCAACGATTTATTTACATTAGTTTTAATTTCCAAATATTAAATTATACATTTGCTTTAAATGAGATTAAAAAATAATTAAATTATGATAATAATTTATTTTACTTCTGAAAAAGTATCTTACTTGTATTTTTTATCTCTGTTGGTTTGTAAGGTAGAATTTTAATTTTCTAATCTTATAACTGTTGTGTGAAGAATCATCATATCTCTAATTAATTGTGCATGTTATCTTGAATTCAATTTTATTTTACTTTCGTACGATACTTAAGACGATGATAAACTAAAATAAACTGTTTAATTATGAAATTAGTTAGACCAACAACAGAAATCTCACTTTCGAAAAGATTGATTTTTAATTCATTTCAATGAGGGGCAGGAGTTTCTCAATTAATTTTTAATCTATTTTAAAAATGTCTTTACAAATTACTAAATGTACAAACTTTGATTACCCATTTTTATTTTACAAAGGGCTTTTCTTTGGTAGAGTAGTGAGTTTTATCTGGATAATATCAATGAAAGATACATACGACAGTCGTTCGTTGTAATTGAAAAGGCAAATTTTAATAATAAAAATATTATTATTACATTATTCTATGGCAATGAAACTAATGCTTCTATTCAACATAATTCACTAAACTTAGGCATTTTTCCCATTTTCTATTAGTTTTCTTATTCCATTTGTAAAAAAATTGTTCACCTCGGTGTCTGAACAATTTTTGTTCAGATAATTGTTACTAAACATAAAAAATTCTTTGAGAGAACCCAACCCCCCACTAAATAAATAGTGCGAGATCGCAACTGTAAGGTAGTTACGGCAAAAACCTTCAAAATTTTAAATAATTTCCCACAGTTACTTTTTAGTAGTATTTTAGGGTCAGGCGCAATCACGCATTTTAAAAAAGAGAACCTGAATGTTCTTCCTTATTGCTCATTTCACTTTATTTTCTAGCACGTCACAATAATATTCCCTGTTGATTTTAAGTTTTCTTCCAAATAATCGTAATAAATTGGGCCCCTGCAGTACAAAACACCGTTAGCATCACTTTATTACACCCTGACTCCTAGATTTTGATATTTTCCTGGCGTGCGAACTTGGATGTTTCCATTCCATTATATGGCGTTTGTATTTCGTCTCTAAATGATGAATACAGATTTTATCACAAGTTATTACGCGATCTATAAAATAGTTCTTCTTTTAAAAAATCTATAAAATCTATTTATATCTATCTATAAAATCTATATCTATCTATAAAATCTTCTTTTAAAAACAATTTAGTTCCGTGCAAATGTGAATTTGGGTGTCTCTACTTTTTGAGTCGATAGTCTCGTAAACCACTGTTTTGCGGTAAATCAGTATATCATAGATAATGGAATGGACAGTGCCAATATTGCTATTTTTTTTATATCTTTAATAAAAATCAATTTATAAATATTGATGTCTATGTTCTCATTATATAACTATAAATATCATTTATATCCAAGTCGGTACGGAATAACGACTTCCGTATTATCTATAGACGCGACCAATGGTAAAAATATTTTTACTGTTATTAAAAAGATCTTATTACGTTATTTTACGTAATCAGCATGTATATTTATTACTATACTGCACGAAAGCAAGCTTAGGAAACTATGAAATAATACTAGTGTATTATTTTGTAGTATTACGTTAAATTATTTTGTAGTATTAGTGTAGTTTATTGTAAACTACAAAAATATTACGAAATAATAATAAAACAACGAATAATAATTATATTTTATCGATAAATATAATTTTAATTTTGCAAATTACGAAAATTTTGATTAAAAAAAACAAAACGGTTAGATACTGGTAATAAAATTACCGACGGAATCTGGAATACATGCTTCGAAGCGAGCTTGATTATAAGCATGAATATTTTATGAACATAAGCTACCATTATTTGACTAATACTATATATGCAATCAGCGGTTTATGTAAAGCGGTAAACCGCCACCCGAATCCGATCATCAAAATGCTTTATTGAAAATTTAATCTCTGAAATCGGAGGCAATCTGAGACTGCTACACTACACCGGTTAAATAGTGTACAATAGTGCGAACAATTAATTTATCATCGAATTTTTAAAAACCGCTTTATTTTGTCAATTTAAAAAGAATTTTTATTTCATGCAGAGATTATAAGTTAGACTCATTTAAATATATATAAATGTATACAGCTGTATGTTACATGTATAAAAAAAATATAATACAAGCGTAAAATTGAGGTCGCAAAATCGAAGAGGGGATATCAGAACAAAATGAAATATGATGTAATAAGTTACGCTATAATATCCAGACGTATCAATGAGAGATAATGCAACTGTTTTATGACCGTAAAATATTTGTGACAGGAGCATTGGTTAGTATCAAAACGGTAGCTGTGAGCCTCGTGATAGAGGAGCACAGGATTGATCATAGTAAAGGGGCCTGTATTCTAGTTTGAATTAAAGGGAAATACAATACAATAGAACGAAGAGGGTGCTGAATGCAATAAACCTGCCGATATGTATATGATTGGTACCCTCCAACCCCCCTCGATACACGCGTTGTGTTAAATTTCTCAATACTAAATGCATAATTGTTCGAATCAGCCCCCTCACCATAAACATCCACCACGTACAGTCCGCTACTCTATCTCTCTTGCACTGTCTCCCCGACTGTATAAATTAATTACACTTTACAAAATTCACTTATTACCCTTGTATTTCATCTGTTTTCAATTGTCAAGTTGAAAGTTAACTTTTTGAAACTTTACAAACAATGTAATGCAATCAACAACTTTACGTAATATATTATACAAAATGTATTTGAAAAATGTTTTACAAACCCGATGACATCGCTTTGAAATTTACCATCATCAAATTCGATTACTGTAGTCACAGTATATTTTACTAGTAATGCAATTATGAATAAAATTTACTGTCTAATTGTAAGAGGTTTTCTTTGTATAATATTTACGTAATTCATCGTAAATTATATATTTATTTTACCAGATACATGTACGTTATTAATATTTTTTTATTTATTCTAATATTCAACAATAATAAAAATATTACTCGTAGTTTTGAAAACGGTATACTTTATTCATTTTATAATGAATTTAACAAATTGTTCTCTATAAATAAAGTGGAAATTAAAGTATAAAATGAAAATAATGATTGAAATTGATTAAGGGAAAATGTAATTACTGTCAATAATAATATTATTATTGTATCAGAAATATAGGGAGCATTAATTCCAGGGATACCAGATGTAAATGAAATAATTATTATAAGAACAGTAAAAAATAAATTCATTAATATCTGACATAAGAAGAGTGAGAAATGCACCATGTTTTAGAGTAGTAGGTCTGAGACAAACGTTTGACTTAAAATTAGTTTACGGTAAAGTAAAGTATCTAAAAGAGTAACTGCTTAAAGTCAGACTGTAAATTGTAGGTGACATCCTGACTCCTGTAGGGAAAGACACCCTCCTCCGTTCATAGTCTTTTAGGCTATACCGGATATCATCTTCGAAACCTCGGCTTTTGACATATTCCAGTCCGCCTCGGCTAGGATACCACGAGTGGCATTCTCATCGGTGTACTACTATTTAATTAACGCAAAATAAAACGCATCTCATCGAATCTTAAGTAAGACTGAAAGGACTTAACTAAACAAAGCAACTGAACTACCTATCCGTAAAAAGTAAAGTGAGTTCAGCACGCAACACGAAATATAAAAATCTTACACGGAACAATAACAACACAGTGACAATGAAACAAAACAAAGCAAAGGACGAAAACAACAAAAACATAATTTATAAAACAAAAGGTTATCAAAAACAGAATACAACAGAAATCCAAGCACGGCTTTAGATCCCCTCAGCAATCCTCTCCTTTACCAAGTACACTATAAAATTCTCCACTATTGCCTATTCGGCCTGGCTCCTCCAGTTTACACGGAGATCTAACGGTGACACGATAAGATCAATCCGAGAAATGGTCTCCGTGCACATTAACTCGTACTTCGAACATACATAAAAAACATAGTAGGTGTCATCAGAAGTAGAGGGAAGACCACATGTTATTTGCTTGTTGATGAAATTTCCCTTCCATAGACCCTTGTCTAGGAAAATAGTAATCGCCGTTTTTTAACAGACAATTTTATGAAAACTGTTTTACACATAAGTTGTTCCTTTAGCAGTAAAGAACCTCATTCCAAAATTACATAAAAATCAGAAAATGTGTTTTTTCTGTCATCGTAAAAACATAGACAGAACTCCAAAAAGGTGGAGTTAAAAATAGGAGTTTCTTTCAAACAGTTCATTATTAAAATCAGATAGGAAAATTATTTTTCTTTAAAGTCTGCTAAAAGTAAATAAATAAAAAAATGAATTGTTTAATCGCACGAGTAATTTGCTTTCTTATCAGATGGTAGCTACTTTGATTTTATTTTACTACACAATAAAGCAATTAATTCTTAATATTTGCAAATTTTTTTCAACTAATTGTATTTAACTTTATTCTATTTAATTTTATTATTATTTTTCATCATAAGATGACAGTAGTATACTTCAGATGCGATGATTTATTACCGAAAAGTGAAGATTATATGGAATTTTAAGGGTGCCAAGGAAAAACGATTTCGAATGTTCAGGACTACGAGAAACAACATACAGGGACATATCTCAGTCAAAAAAGAGAGAATATAGATGGATCACATGCAAAACACAAAAGGACGATGCATGTGACAAGGGCAGTACTTTCTAGCAATAATTGATATTAGCTCCTTTCTAGCAAAAATAAAAAAGAGACTGTATGCTATGTATACAAGCTCCAAACAGTTCTTCAAAAAATTAAAAAGTGAAATAAAAGAACAAAACGAAAATCTATCAATAAAAATGGCCAATATACAAGACAAGTTAACTCAATATATATTATTAATGGAAGAAGAAATCTGTGAATTTAAAAAACAAATCACCAAACTAGAAGAAGAAAATATACAGACAGAAATAGAAATCCAAGAAATGTCAAATAGAATCAAAAGATTGGAATGTAACCAGTGAAAAACCAATCTTGAAATCATAGGTGTAAAGGGTGTAAAGTAGCAAAGTAATGAAAACCTACAACAAATTATTTATAAAATAGGAAGAGACTCGACGTACAAGTTTAAAAAAAAAACGTAGGGGAAATCTACAACAGAATTATCCCCAACAAAAAACAACAAAGGCAAAAAGAAAGAAATATAGTAAAATTAACCGACACCCAAACGAGAAATAAAATTTATAATAAAAAAAAAATAAAGGTATAGGAAACACGCTGCATGAAAAAAAAAAATTTATATATATGAAAAATCCACAAATCAATAAAAAAACGTTTTGTGGGAAGTAGAAACACAAGCTAAAAGAGCAAACCACAAATTTATATGGAAAAAGGATGTGAACACATGGATAAGAAAATATAAAACAAGTAAATAAAAACTTAAAAAAAGTACTATAGAGAAATTTCAAACATGACCAGATCATCAAGTATAAAAGAGAAAATTAGTTTATAGATAAGATAAACAATGAGAGGAATCAAAACTATATATCCAATAAGATTATGTGGTAAACTTGAAGTAAATTTAAATATAATTTTATAAGCTCATCTAAATTATATTTAAATTGGCGGCTCGCATATAGGCACTGTGTAACTGTAGCACTCCCTATTCCCACTTGATATTATCGATAACATTTAATATAATGACTCCTTTTGTCTTTAATTCTTTCTTTATACATTATATAATTCTTAAGCTTAATTTTAAATAATTATTTTAAATAAATTTTACTGATGTTCAATTATTCTTTTAAACAATTAAAAATTACTTAGAAAATATATAGACATTTTTGAATTCATGATAAGAGAGAAATTTCAGCGGAAAAATATTTCTAGAATTAAAATATAAGTAACGAAATTTGAAAGAAAAGAAAAGTTAAAAGTTAAGATAATAGAAACAAAGTTATAACATAAGCAAAAGAACTTTATTATTAATATATTAAAAAATAGTTTGTTACGGAAGATGTCAAAAGTATGAAATCACAAGCAAGGAGCTTTTTCAGTATATCTGATAATATCAAACACATGTTTAAGCATTAAAGATTACTTGCTTTTACAGCCAATGGTACTATTGGGATGATGTAGCTATTACCGTACTCGATCACTTTTAACTTTTCCTATCAAATTAGGCGTACAAATATAAATGATAAATAATAGCTATAATGAGCGTAGAGCGGTTTACCTGAATGTTGAATTCGGTTGAATGGATAGATTAAAAAAATATTAAAAGGAAATTGCAGAAACGTAATTATTTAATTTATCTTGAAAAAAATAAAAACTAGACGGGAAATTTAGGGAAAACAGATAAAAAAAATTTATGCGGCCGCCATATTCTAATAAAACAGATAGAAGTAATCCAATCCAATTAATGGAAATTTTTTATATTTGTAATGGAATGTTTGTTTAAATAAGCAGTACTTACTCACTTTTTATCTGTAAAAATTCTCTCGGGTTTGGACCAACAATAAATCATTCTGTGGTTTACCTCAGAATTGAATAACACTTTATACGTGAGTATGTAATATATACATTAGTATTTATATATGACGTATGTGAGTCTTCATAAATAAATAAATTTATACATATATTTGGATTTAAATCATATATACGCTTATAAATAAAAGTTGAAACATTTTAGAATTTACGTATGTCTGCAACTATTGCAAACAAATTCTTGGAACTAGTATAGAATTTAACTTTCTAAATCGTTTTTAAACCTAGTAGAAAAAAAAATACGATCATAAGTTACGTATAAGCTATATCAGAAGTTCGTACTTTCTATTTCTCTCTCTCTCTCTCTCTGAATGGTCGGTGCGGGGTGTATGTGTGGGTGGTGTGTGTGTGTATGTGTGGGGGGGTTGTCTGACCTTGTTGAATGAAATTTATTTTCTATAAAAATATCTTTTAAAGTAACAAAATTTGTAAATATATGGAAAGTTTTTATTTTTGCATAAGTTTATTTTATATAGAAAATATGAAGAGTTACTTTTCTAAAATACTTAAGTTCTCGTAATGCTTAATACTTAACGTTAGTATCTGTTAAAAAACAAAAACCTGGAATACATAACCTGTTAATACATAAACCTGGATGAAACTGAACCTGATATTAATCTCCCTTTTGTTATTATTATAAAATCACATAGAATTAAGTTAAAAACATAATAGATTGTTAAAAGTGTCTTTTTTTGACATAAATATTTACGATCTGTTCTCTCGGAACAATGATACGATGTGTTAAATATCTATAATTGACTTAAAAAAGAGAAATTTCACCAACAAATTAAGCTCTCAATATTCCGTTTTATTCTGATTGGCATCTTGTAACAGCTGCCGATAGATGATAATGAAATTAATTTTTTGTAGCATGTGGAAAAATTCTATGCCTTACCGGGACTCAAACCTAGAACCTCCGGATGAATGGCAGAGACGCTATCATTTGGCCATGGAAATTAACAAAAGTGTTTAAATAAAAAGCACTTTTCACTGACTTTCCAAAAAAATGTACATTATTACTTTTGGTCGTATGGTGAGATTGGGGGGGGGGATGAAAATGAAGAAGTACCAAAATGAAGAAGTACGAAAATACCATTCACTTAAAATTGGGTTTCCTTATATATATGTATATATATATTTTTTTGTCTTTTGTCATTTGACTGGTTTGATGCAGCTCTCCAAGATTCCCTATCTAGTGCTAGTCGTTTCATTTCGGTATACCCCGTAGATCCTACATCCCTAACAATTTGTATTACGTACACCAAACGATGCCTGCCTGAACACTGTACCTGTCCCTCCAATATTAAAGCGAGAATTTCCAGAATGCCTTAATATGTGGCCTATAAATCTGTCTCTTCTTTTTACTATATATTTCCAAATGCTTCTTTCTTCATCTATTTGTCGCAGTATCTCTTCATTTGTCACTTTATCCACCCATATTATTTTTAACATTCTCCTATAGCACCGCATTTCAAAAGCTTTTAATCTTTTCTTCTCAGATACTCCGATCGTCCAAGTTTCACTTCCATATATAGCGACACTCCAAACATACACTTTCAAAAATCTTTTCCTGACATTTAAATTAATTTTTGATGTAAACAAATTATATTTCTTACTGAAGGCTCGTTTAGCTTGTGCTATTCGGCATTTTATATCGCTCCTGCTTCGTCCATCTTTAGTAATTCTACTTCCCAAATAACAAAATTCTTCTACCTCCATAATCTTTTCTCCTCCTATTTT
The DNA here is from genome assembly GCF_047948215.1 of Lycorma delicatula. Lineage (NCBI taxonomy): Eukaryota > Metazoa > Arthropoda > Insecta > Hemiptera > Fulgoridae > Lycorma > Lycorma delicatula. The sequence goes on from NC_134459.1 coordinate 20,342,028, forward strand.
CACATTCAGTGGTCCATCTTTGTTATTTCTACTACATTTCATTACTTTTGTTTTGTTCTTGTTTATTTTCATGCGTAGGACTTCATCTATGCCGTTCATTGTTTCTTCTAAATCCTTTTTACTCTTGGCTAGAATTACTATATCATCAGCAAATCGTTGCATCTTATCTTTTCACCTTGTACTGTTACTCCGAATCTAAATTGTTCTTTAACATCATTAACTGCTAGTTCCATGTAAAGATTAAAAAGTAACGGAGATAGGGAACATCCTTGTCGGACTCTCTTTCTTATTACGGCTTCTTTCTTATGTTCTTCAATGTTTGGTTCCTGTACATGTTAGCAATTGTTATTCTATCTCTGTATTTGAACCCTAACTTTTTTAAAATGCTGAACATTTTATTCCAGTCTACGTTATCGAATGCCTTTTCTAGGTGTGTAAATGCCAAGTTTGTTGGTTTGTTTTTCTTTAATCTTCCTTCTACTATTAATCTGAGGCCTAAAATTGCTTCCCTTGTCCTTATACTTTTCCTGAAACCAAATTGATCTTCTCCTAACACTTCTTCCACCCTCATCTCAATTCTTCTGTATAGAATTCTAGTTAAGATTTTTGATGCATGACATATATATATATATATATATATATATATATATAATAGGAAACTCCCACATAGGCCTTTGTATAAAAATTAGTGATAAATTTCATTGAAATTTATACATACTGTAGTAGTGTATCTGAAGGTGTGAATGTGAAAATTTTATGAAGATTCGTTGAATCTTCTTGAATTTCGCTCAAATTAAGATCGAAAAAATTTGAGCGGAGCAAATTGAAGCTTGGTTCGTTATGATGCTGAAAGTTGGAACGTTGATGTTTCTTTATCTGCGATGTCTATTGTTAGCAATATTGTTCGATGTATTCATATAGTGTTAACTACTTTGAGGGTAATGATGACTGGGTATGTGTTTCACACACCCAATCATCATCCCTCCTTTATCCCAGTTTGGGATAAAGGTAAACAAATAAATTACCGAAAAGTCGATCTTCTTGTGCAACAAGAATATTTATTATTTAAATAAGTTACGGATAAATTTATAGGCTTTCGTTGCTGAAAATTATAATACGAGTAATATATACGTATTGTTCAATTTTCATGTTTTTTTCTATAACAAATTCATAGTAACTCTGTAATTTTTTGTTTGTTACATGAATTCATCGGATAGATGAGACTTATCTGTAGACAATTGCAGACTATTTTGTTTGCAAAACAAAAATATTCTACTGTAACCAGTTCGAATATCTAAAACAATATGGCAATATTTATTGAAAGACTATTCCACATTATTATTTTTTCTCCAGATTATTAAGAAATTTTGTAGATCTGATTTCATGCTTAAATTAATCGAAAATATTATATTTGTAGTAATTAGTAATTTTTCTTTCATTTAATTTCTGTGTATATGCATTTAAGATTTTAAATTGATGAGTTATAAATTTTAAACTTAACGTGATTTTTTATGTATGTTTTATGCACTTCTAAACCCGTTATTCAAGTTATCGTTTTTTGTATCAACTGAAGAATGAGCCTTATTTTGATAGATTTAGTAAGTAATATTCGCTTTCCATTATTTTGGAATTTTAACGCTACTTGAATTTCTTTTTTCTAATTGTGTAATCAAAGTATATGAACGTAACGTATTTACTGGTGTGTATCACAAATATTAAAAATACTCGAAAATGTAGATTTCATCTAAATCAAAGTATAACATTTAAAAAAAATCTGATGTGGGCACCACATGACTTCCTTGTACGCCTATTAAATTACATATACATACTTTTTTTTAAATGAAAAGTACATAAAATTTTATTCCATTAATAACTTCGGATATTTTTTTATTGCATTATTATTTATTGAAATTTTTTTTTACAATCAGAAGTTAATAATTATTACAAATCAATATACTTAGATTAAAAAAAAATACAGTCAAAAAAAGGAGATGAAGTCGGATTCGAACCGATGTGCCTTCCTCTTGTAAGAAAAATATTTCATTAATTAAAATTTTATTTGTCTATTACTCTGGAACCAAATAAAATAAGTACCACTTTTTATATACCGTTCAAAAGTTCTCAATGAGGGCTTATTATTGCAGTTAAGAAAAAGTCCAAAATCCAAATCTTTTGGATTTTGGGCTCTTTTGGACAATTTTGGCCAGTCGATTGCAATCGAAAGGGGAAGAGCACAAACACGTGTTAACAACAGTCCTACAACCAAAACGTTTGAAACTTTTAATACAATATTAATATTTCAGTATTTACTTTCTTAAAATATTATTGGCTTGTGAATTTCAAGTTAGCCTATTAATTTTATTTGAAAATATTTTACGCTCATACGATTGAATTAAGACATAAAGGTGACCTTAAATACGACCTTAAAATAAAATACATAAATAAATATATACTACCTTAAAATTAATAAGTCCACGATTTACGAAATTTCCCGATTTTACTGAAATTTCGTAAATTGTAGACTTATTAATTTTAAGGTCGTATTTTGTTTTAAGACTTATAATTTTATTTCTCCGTTAAATTATTGAAAAAATAATTTGTGATGTACCTAATACTTTCTGTACAAATACATAGATTTTCACGTTTTATTTCAAAATAACAAAAAATTAATGAAATCAAATCAAAATACGATTATCTGGTCTTCTAATAGCGATCATCGGTTTGCTGAAAAACACGAAATATCAATGATTTTGTTTTCTTAAAAGCTTATTGATTTGTTGCATTTTACTACAGTTTATGATTTTTGATAGATTTTGTGGAATAAATTTTCGGTATACAGCTGGATTATGACATAAAGGTCAGGTAACGTAGTTGCGTGGTCGACATTTTATTCATCATGGTTAAAACCATGATGTAAAGGTATTAGATTTAGATTCATAGTGTTCTGCCATTAGGACAGGTCTTGTACACGGCTGCTGCTCACCTTCTTTTATCCTTTGGTAACTTCTTTGTTTCCGCATATTTTCCCTTTTCTATTATCCCATCCACCATTTGAAATCTATTCCTTTCCTTCCATTCTATCTCATCCACTAATAAACACCTTCTTCTCATACAACGTCCTTGCCGGTTCCTTTTCCCATATTCAAACACATTTAGCATTTTCTTATTCTCTCCCATTCTCCTTAATACTCCTTCATTTGCTACATGGTCTTGCAATCTGAGATTTATCACCCGCTTCTCAAAAGCCTTAATTCGTTTTACGTCTGGATTTCTCATCGTCCATGTTTCAGCTCCATAGAGCATCACACTCCAAATGAAATATTTCATCATTCTCTTCCTTTACGCTAAGTTTAACTTTCCACACAGCAGTTTTTTTTTTCTTATTAAATGTCTGCTTACTTCTTGAAATTCTTGTTTTAATTTCTCTATTGCAAGTCAGGTTATCAGTTATAAAATTCCCTAAGTACTTAAATTTCTTCACTTACTCTAAAACTTCATTTCCTGTCATAGTTTCAATCCTCTCCTCTTTTCCATCTAATACCATACATTTTGTCTTTTTTTTATTTATCCTCATACCTTGACTTTTGTAAGCTTCATTTAAGACATCAAGCATTTCATTTAGTTTACTTGGATTCTCCGCCAGTACCGCCATATCATCAGCAAAACACCCTAAATTCTAATCTACAACAAATAGGTTTCATTTAACGACACATCTCAGGAATGGTCAAACTGAGACTGTACAAAACTGCACTTCATTTACACTCCTACATATCATTCATTCATCCTCTGAAGTATTATCTGAAAAGTAATTACTGGAGGCTAGACAGGAAAAAAGAAAGAAACGCCAAGGAACACCAGTATCCATGATCTAGTAATCAAATCCGTATAAAAGTAACTACCTTTACTAGGATTTAAACTGGGGATGCCTTTACTAGGATGCCCACCGGGCTGATCTAATAGTAAACTCGTCGTCGAGTTGTATAGCAGCTGATTTTCGAAGTCGAAAGTTCTGAAGTTCTGAAGTTTGAATTTTAGTAAAAGTTAGTTACTTTTATACGGATATGAATACTGGACAATGGATACCGGTGTACCTTGATGGTTGGGATTCAATTAACCGAACATCTCAGGAATGGTCGACCTGAAGCTGTAAAAGACTACTACCTCATTTACGTGCCATACATATCATCCTCATCTCATTCGGTCATGGGGGGGTGCATATTGTTCACTACAAGTTGAACAGATTGCAACGTACGCAGTAGAATAATGATAAGAAAAAAGAAATGGCGTTTACTAAAAAAAATTATATTTTTAGAAAACACACAAGCATAAAATTTTAATATTATTCATCAACTAAAGTATGATTTATTTTTAATTTTGAAAGGCTAAAGTGAATATCAGGAAATTTATCTTAAAATTTTATACAATTTTTTTTTATAATAAAAGAAATTAATTCCTCGTTTTTTTCCCTTTTAGCTATAAAAAATAGTATAATGAGTAAGTAAATTACAAAAACAAAAAATTGTATAAAAAGATTTATTATAACAGTTAAATCGTAAAATTTAATGAAGTTTGAATTTTGTACAAATTCAAAAGTTAATAGATATGATGTAAAATTTTAGATAAAAAATGATAATAAATTACAATAGAGCGCGTTCAGAAATTTGCTGTGCATTGTAATTATCGAACTTTAATGGCGAAACTTTTTTAATTATTATTTTATATTTTTATTTCAATTCTTTATAGAAATGGATATTACATTCACTCTGGAATAGTTTATAAAATATATTGAAAATGACCTCAGCCAACATCATTACAACACTGTATTGATGTTTCAATTTGTACAAACACACGTTTCAATTTGTTTTCAAGCACTTTAACCAGCTAATGTACTGGAATGTTCCGTACGTATGCCGTTATTGCGGTTTTTAGTTTTCCATCGTGCGTGGTGCGTTGCAATACACTGACTGACTGTTTATTTGACTGTCCCCATAGAAAGTAATCTGGGGGAGTGATCGAGAGTTCATGCAGGCCACAAACCCCTCGAAATGATTCGATCAGTAAAGACATTTGGTAAAAAAGTCATTGACCTGTTAGCTGAGTGAGCTCTGGCGTCATCTTGTTGGAACAAACCGTGATTGATTTCCACTTCTGTTATCCGATTAATGAACTTTGTTAAAACAGCACAATAAAAATCATATTAACGGTATTTTCAAATAAGATTAGACCCACAATGCGTGTTCTATTCACACCGATCTAAACTATAATTTTCGCTTCGTGTAAAGATTGTCTGTGTAATTTATGGGGGTTAGTTATCGAACACAATCGTGTATTTGGTGAATTAATATACCCTCCCAGATGAAACCACGCTTCATATGTTAATCGGGCTATGATAACGCGGAAACCAACAAAAAAAAAATACATCTGTTAAAAACATAATGTCAAGGAACTTTGGTCAATAAAGCGTTTCAACCACTGACAATAATTTAGTATTTTGGCATAAATTGTAGGTTTTAGTTCTTCAACACACATTACTTTGTAGGGGAAAAGTTTCAGTTCTTTTTTTACAGGTTTACGCGAGGTAGCAAGTGCGATATTTGCTGCTGTGCTAACTTACGTATTGATTGATGGACTTTCAGCCATAGCATCCAAATTATCGAGCAGCTTATGTTCGTTTAATTTAGGTGGTCTTCCTCTTTGATCAGCATCTTCAATAGAGTCTGTTGCCCAAAATCTTTTGATAAGAGATCAAACTGCACTGCGGTGAAGAACAGAAGTATTTGGAAACATTCTAAAGAACTTACGTTTCATTAAATCAATATACTTTTCAACCTTATAAAAGACGTGTTCATCGAGAAAAATGTGTTCCTCTACCGAAAGAACCGTTACGTTTCTCGCAGCTATTAATTCCGATAAACAAAACAAAATGAAGCACGTTCAATCATAACTCAAAAACTGACGTCTTGGTTTGTTACTGAGCAACGCAAAACGAACCTTTTTTTTTTTTTTTTTTTTTTTTCTCTCAGCTCCTCTGGGCCGGACCGACTTGTTGGTATTACGCCGCCCAGGGGAGTGTCTTTAAACTCAAATAGGCCTCCCCACCTACCGGCTATATACCGGCAAGGCAGGTCGGCCTACCGGTTAGCTCTTTTTGAGAGTTCTTTATCAATATTGGCCCCTTGGGGACCCAAAAGGGCAATACTAATACACCACGCCAGACCCAGTTCGCCGCGACGCGGTACCGGGTCCCTTCAGTATTCAGTGTGCTCTTGCCTGACTGTTACCCGTGGAGTCCTTGGTGGCTCATCAGTGCCAACACACCGCAGCATGCTGGACCTCACCAGCAAGGCTGTCCACCCAGTCCTATTCTAGCCAACACCTTGTCTTCTCTCATCGGAGTATTTCTGTAGAACAACTTGTCTAACAAAACTAGCAAAATTATTCCAGTTTGACTCGCTTCTTAGCATGTAGTCTATTGTTGTCTCTGGAGTTATACCTGTGAGTGCCTTACTATGTCTAAGTGTGTCCCACCTATTGCACTCAAAAAAGGTGTGCTCAGCATCATCTATCTCGTTGCAGTAGTTGCAAATTGGTTCTTCTCTCTTGTCTATTTTGTGCAGGTAGTTATTGAAGGAACCATGTCCTGTAAAAAAACTGCGATAGGTGATGATCAACCTCACCAAATCTTCTCGACAACCATGGCTTGATGTTGGGGATGAGGGTTCTCGTCCATCGACCCACAGCTTCCTGCGACCATCTTTCCTGCCAGATATTATAAACGGCATCCCTGACCTCTTGTTCTGGCTTGCCTTGTGCCCTCTCCACCCTCTTTTTTGCGATTAGGTCAATAGGAGGTGTACCCGATAACACGCACAGGGCGGCATAGGACACTGTCCTGTATGCGGACACAACACCTAGGAGCACACACCTGTGCGTCCTCGCCAGTCTCTCTTTGTTGCGCCTGATGGCGATAGAGCGCCACCAGGCCGGAACGGCATCCATAAGCGAAGACACGACGGTGGTCGCCAGTAAACGGCGCTTTGAGGCCCGAGGGGCATTCTGCGATGACATAATGATGTTTAGACTTTTTATCATCATTTCTGCCTTGTTGCATACATTGACTATGTGCTCGGTGTATCTACCGTTTTTCTGGAGGATAACTCCTAAGTACTTGATGTTATTTGCTTCTTCTATAGCATGACCGTTGATGGAAATATTGAACGGTTCTAGCACTCTTCTACCCGTAAAGGCAATACACCGGCATTTTTCCGTCAACCACCTCAACCACTCCTGTGTAGTGTCGATGGCCGCATACACCCTCTCCCGCACCTCCAAGACCGTCCTTCCCTCTACGAGGACTGCAAGGTCATCTGCATAAGCCAGCACCTGAACGCCGACAGGAAACTCCTTCTGAAGGAGTTCATCTATAATCACCAGCCACAACAACGGCCCCAAAACAGAGCCCTGCGGAACTCCACCGTGCATTTGAAAATGTACTGTTTCTTCCTGTGCTTCTACCAGACATCCTCTGTTGGAAAGTAACATTCAATTTGCCTACGCAGGTACGGGCTGAGGCCCCTAGCCGCAATTGCGTCATTAATATGACCCCAACCAATAGCCCCGAACGCGTTTTTTATGTCTAGTGATAGCATCAGTGGAATTCTCCTGGTTCGCCAAGTGCCTCTCTTCACCTCGTCGGCCCATCCCGAAATTCGGCAGATAGCCTGCACGGTGGATCGCCCCCGCATAAACCCGTACTGGTTAGGACTGATTCCGGCTCCCTCTTCTAGTTCTTTGATGATGCGGCGAGCCAGCATCTTTTCTACTAGCTTCCCCATCGAACCTACAGGGCAACGAAACGAACCTACAGGGCAACAAAACGAACCTACAGGGCAACCATCATAACACCGAAAGAACAGAATGCACCACATTATTCTAAAGCATACTGCTCAGCGACTTTCCGAACGCTCTGTATTTGAGGATAATTAGAAAAAAAAATTGTTTTATTCTGATAAAACTTGAAAACTATTTCCAATCAGATAATCTCTTATTTATGTAAGATAATAATAAAAGTAACAAAAATTTCAAGTTAGTTATTCGAAATAATAAAAAGTTAAGAAAAATAATAGGTTGATTCATCGTAAAATTTTTGAATAACGACCTATTCATAGAAAAATATCGAAAATAAAACCAGTAAATAGTAACAAAAAATCACAAAACTTAGAGGTTTAAAGATGGATCACTTTTTGAAATTTATTTTAAGATTAAATTATTTTTTTTTAAATTTGTTTTATTATATTTATCATGATATTATCACAATGTTAAACAAACCTTTTTTATTTTAATTCAAATTCTAAGTTGTTGACGCTGCTTTGATTAACTTTTTCCCACGATTTTTTTATCGATCCAGGTAAATGCTAGGAAAGTTTTTTTTTTGGTATAGAATAGTATAATCCATTTCTCACAATGAAGTCAAAATAAAATATTTAATATAATATTTATAAAAACAAAGCACAACAAAAATAATTATGAGAATGTAATATTTTAATGCCATTCAGTATTAATTTAACTTCAAAGAATATAAATTAAGTTTTTTGGTAGCCACAATTTATTTTATAACTAAGAGGTATAAAATAATTTCCTCAGGGCCGAATTTGAACCAGCGACCTGTGGATACCTATTGATTACATAATCACGCTACAGTTCATCGCTCTATCAACTAAGCTACCAGAGGCTGTTTATTTATGATATTTGAAGTTAGATTCATATTGAATGACACAGTAATATACTCAAATGTATTATTTGTATTTGACCAGGAGTGGTCGGCCTCCTAAGTCTGTAGAAGACTACACCTCAATTATATGTCATCTATATCATCCTCAACTCATTGTCCGTGAAGGGGTTGCTTATTGTTCACTAAATGAACAGATTGCAACGTATATATTAGGAAAATAGATATATATATTACTTAATAATTGTTATCCACAGCTCGCTGATTCAAATCCGACTAGGACAAACTTATTTTATAGCCCTTAGCTAACATCCTATAAAATAAGTTTAGAAAGCTAGATAAGCTATAAAAAAAATGTTAAAGTAAATTTAAAAATAATTTAATTTTAATGAGTTTTTTAATAAATATTTTATTTTGAATTTTTAATATTAATAAATTATATTTTTATCACATCAGAAATGAGTCGGCGTGCTAATCCACAGAATAAAAAAGTAGAATATACTCGTACTTATTTTCCTGGAAGGATCAAGGAAAACCTTGATCAGAACAGCATAAAATACACAATTTAGCTAGTAACAATATGAATTATAATTATAATGGATTAAGCTGCGTGTGAAAAATGTCTTATTGGAATTCGAACATATAACTTCATATGAAAGACAGAAACGCAGAAATTATAGAAATATATAATCCCTATAATTGGATTATAAAATAAAGAACAGAACTGGTTGATGTCCTTACTAATACATTATAATATAAATTATCCAAATAATAATAAATTAAGTATTTCAAAATACTAAATAAAAAAAGTATCTTTAGAATAAGTAATAATCCAAAGGGCTTCAAAATTGAGAGCTATTTTTGTACATTTTAAAAGAGGGTAGGGAAATTCAAGATTTTTATTATTATTTTTTAATTGGTTTGATTTAAAATTTATCTGCAGAGTAATAGTGGTTTCGTAAAAGAAAATATTTTGATTTCATTTTAAATAAATTGGCGGTAAAATCTTTTACCGCCAGTCTGTTTTAATCTTTTACCCATACTTTGGGTGCTGAAAATTTAAAAAGACGTAGTTCTTCATCGGATGAGGAAGTAAAAATAATTGCTGCTCACAATAAATGAAAGAAAAACCTAGGGCACATTATGATAGGCAAGAGGTACCAATTGGTACAACTCATAACTGAAAGGAAAATATCTGTTGTGAAGCGGGAGAATTCATGATCGAAGATGGTGGTACAATTGCACGTCGGAGGAAGCTTTTCATGCTGCAGCATCACGTTTAGGGCTGGCTATGTGGACCGTCAACCTTGTGAAGTCTCCAACTTAAGATGATTTTCAGCCTAGAGAAAACCACAATTATGTTGTTTAAGAGCCGATTGGCTGCTTCCTGACGAATCCGGGTTCGGATGGCTGGTCTCCCCATTCGGTACGTTACGACTCAAAAATACCTGGGTATTATCCTTGATGAGAATTTTCGGTTCAAGGAACATCTACAGTATGTAGCAAAAAAGGCCGCTGATGCTTTTTATGGAATCCGTAGAGTCATTCATCCCGATTGAGGTTTGTATTACCGTACCGTGCGAAAGCAGGAGATTGTGTCTTGGCAGGTCAGGTGGAACGAATCCCTTACAGGTCGCTTCTCGCATGGTATATTTCCTACAGTGTTTAATTTAGGTGATTTAGATAATTTAGATTAGATGGGTCCCCCCAATCTTTTTATCACAAAGTTTCTCTCCGGGCATGGTGCCTTTCGGGCGAGTTTGGCTAGGTTTCGTTCGGTGGATTCGAGTCAATGCCAGAATTGTGGAACTGATGATACAGTGGACCACGTCCTCTACGTCTGTCCCCGATATGGTTTCGAACGTTCACGAGCTGTTACGGAACTTGAGAGAATACTTTCCTTCCTGGATCTTTGGATCAACTTGATCCGTGAAGAATGGTCTATAGTGACTGGTTTTCTTCGCGCCCTTGCGATTTGTAAGACCGCCACCCTTCGCTAAAGGGAGAGTGCTTAAAATAAAAAGAAAATCTTTTAAAGGTAAATAACTCATTAGAAATGGAAACAAAAACATAATTAGGCCATTATTTCTCATACGCTAATGCATTGTGCAGAGTTGAAAACTCTTCTTTTATCTAATTTGATAAAGATGAAAATTTTTTTTAGAAAGAATGAATTTTTTTTACAAATTCCTCATTCGTATAAACATATGGATAAATTAAAATGTTTAATTTACTAAATGTTGCCTACATTATTGATGGATCTAATCCATGATCTGACAGCTCATTTTTGTAACTTGAATACTCGTAGTCAGAATGGAAATAATTTAAAGCTTTTACTGCTTTAATGAATTATTAAAAAAAAAAAAAAAAAAATGTAAATAATAGCAGTGTATTAGGTTTCCATAATTTAATTTTTAATCAATTTATAACAACAATATTATTAGATCTGTCAGATTATATTAATCTAAAAAATGTTATTAAGTTAGGTTAATCGTAAATTTTTTATTTAAGCTGTTACGGAATTTTTTTATTATCCATAACGAACAAAATAATTATTATATTTAATTTTTTTTAATGTATACACAAAAGTTAAATTAAGGTAGGCAAGAAGCAGTACGAAACTCTGTTTTGTATGTTTTCATTGTGAAAATAGGTTAACCCGTCCCAGTTTTCAAACTTTATACAGTAATTACCAAATTTCTGTGCGTAAAACAGAACAAACTGTGAAGCTATCTCTGAACTAACTTTTATTACTACATTTACTGAACTGTTATAAGTAATTTAACCCAGAGTCAACAATAATTTTTAAATTAAATGAGTAACTTCCCAATTAATTTATTTTTATAATTAATTTTAACTTAACGAAAATTAATGACTAATTTTCCACTCAAGTTATGGCGTGAATTAATCATCCAAAAATATATTTAAAAAAGGTGTTAACAATTTATTTTTTTCCTCTTCTTACTACCCGATATTTTTTATTTCTTTATTTTAATTAAAGTTTTAAAATGTAGTATATATATATATATATATATATATATATATATATATATATATATTATATACACCTTCAGAATAAAGTCATGAAACCATTAACAATTTTTAAACCGAGCAAGACAGAAAATTGTGATTTTTATAAATGTTTAATAATATAAAAACTTGTTATTTTATATAAGAGGTAAAGTTTTCTACTCAGCCTAAGTTTCCTTCACGGTAACAAGTCAAAAATTTTTAAAGTAAACCAAAATGAAATTATATCACGTTTTAAAGGTCACATTGAAGAGGAAAATTAAACGTTATATAAAATCCTCGCCTGATATAAAATTACGATCGTTTGAATTCCCGAAAAATCCAAAACGGATTTCTTTGAAACTAATATTGTTCGTTATATGATTAATTATTATGATGAACAGGGAGTATATATCGTTTGTAGGTTTACTTATCGAGAATATTTTTACACGACTACCCAAAAAAGAGTGTAATGTATTAAGGATGTATGTATGTTTGTTCCACCGTAGTAGCTCAGTGGTTGAGCCGATTTAGATGTATCAACCCACGTTGGAATCCTTACATTACCGGTAGAGTCATGTGTTTAAATAAATTTAAAAGTTTGCAAAAAAGTTATACTATATACAAAATTGTCATCCACACGCTCTTAAATTATTCTACATTAAAGAGCAATGTTTGTCATCCGCACGCCTAACGCTCATTGCTCATTAGAGCCTAACGCTTAGAATGCGCTCATTTCAAAATAAAATGTTAATTACAAAAACCTTGTCCAGAAATTTCTTTTTTCGACCGCTAGGTAGGAAATCCTATTTTATTTTTGTTTTCGTTTTGGCTGTCGTGATTTTTTATTTTTAACAAATTTAAAACTTGTGTGATATCTAAAAACTTATAAGAGAAAATAATAGGTAAAATTCTTCATTCCTCTCTTTCTCTAGTATGTATAGAATTGGATAATTTCATGAGTGACTTGTGTTTATTCCAAGTTTAAAATCGTTGTATTAAGCTCCCAGCAAACATAAATGTAATCGATTGAGGTTTAAATTTAAAAATGTTGAGTTCCTCTGTTTAAAAAAAATACTGACTGGTAAAAGAGGATCTTCAATATTTCATTAGGCTATTTTCTAACAACAATTTAATGAATGGTGAATATAAGTGAATGGTAAGTATCTTATTACATTTATGAAGAATAACCTGTGATTCAAAATGAATATCAAGGCTTTAATGTTATTTAATATATTTTTAAGTTTTACTTAAATTCATAAATTATATATGAAATGAAAGAGCAACTGCAATAATTTTTTCTATAAGTGTTCAATGTGAGCAGTATTCGACATCCAGCCGAGAGGAGAGTTCATCCCATACTTTAATCAGCAAGTCTGGAGTAATCGATGCGACAGCTGCTTCTATCCTCTGTTTAAAGTCGAGTAGATCAGCCGGTAACGGTGGCACATATACTTGATCCTTTATAAACCTCCAAAGAAAGAATCAAACGGGGTCGGATTGTTTTGTGGTTCGTATTGCAGTTGAAGAAAGAGCAATAATTGTAGCATATCAAGATAGTTCGTTCCAGACCCACTTGCTTCCGCGAAAAAGAAAGGCCCGTAAACTTTCCGTTGGGATACGGCACAAAAAAAAAACATTCAGTTTTGGGAAGTCTCGTTTACATTGCAATATTTCGTGACGATTTTCTGATCCCTAGGTTGGCAAATTATGAAAGTTTACTTTTCTATTAACATGAAATGATTCGTCACTGAACGCGACACGATAAAGACAGTCTTCATCGTCTTGTTGCATCATTTCATTTGCAAAGATAGCACGCAAACCATAATCTATAGGCTTTAGAGCTTTTTTTTTAATCCTTTTTTTAACACCCCCAAAGTGACCGGTCCTCGCCGTTAGGCTTTAACACAATCACTTCAGGGTGTAGTGGCAGTCGTCTTCCCCCCTGTCTTGCCCTCTCATAGGGCTTCCCATCGGGGTCCCACAAGCTTCATCAAGATGCAGTAGCCATCCCTTCTAGACGACCACTGCATCCTTCAACTAGTGGGCTGCCCTTCCCTGTCCTACTCTAGGTTGCTGTACCCGCATTGCGCGGGTCCAGCAAACCTCCGCGTTCCCCCTCTCACACCTGAGGGTCCCGAATACATCATCGGAGCAGGCTTTAGAGCTTGTAACAGCTTAAACGATATGGATGCAGTTATAAGTGTTTCCTTAAAACCCCACACAGACGTCACTGGAATTGCTAATTCGCGGCTAGCCTTCCTAACGGTTTTCTTCTTGCACGTTCAACATGGTCTTCGGACACACTCGGTTATCCTGTAATCTTCCCTTTACAAATACAGGTTTCAGACTGTTTAAACCACCTACGAATGTTATTGTCATACGGAGGATCACAACGGAACTTCAAATGGAACGCACGTTGAACGGTAATTACAGATTCACTCTTTGCAAACTGCAAAACACAGAACGCTTACTGTTGCGGCGGGGTGTCACCATCTTTGCTACTAGCGCTTTCAAGCGGCAGGTTCAGGAAACAGTTCATGAGCTTGCACGCATCTAAAACTGTTTGAGTTTGTTTTTCATTTCACGTATAATTAATCAATGTACGTGAAAGCTGAGAAATATTACGTAGCTTTAAAACCCCGATATTTATTTTGAAACAAACATCTCTTTATTAATATAATTACTAATAAAATATAATATAAATATTAATATAATATAAATTACATTTTCTATATTAATATAAATTATGTTTTCGGCACCAGAGTTCAAGGTTGGGCTTGTTGAACATCAACCGAATACAAAAAGCTGTACTAGACACACGACAATCAGAACTCATCCCTTAATACCTCTTAACTACCAAGAACTAGAAACTAATAAATAATCTCAGGCGGTATACTCATAATCTACGTTACTGATATCCGTAATATTATACAATCTTATAAACAATAAAATACGGTTATTTTAATGTTATATTTTGATAAAATATACATTTTTAAACATTTTATTTTAACACTATTTTATTGATAAATTATTCTTTTTGAATTTTTTCTTAATGTTTATCTTAAAACAAAATTGAAGTTAAAATTTGTAATTTTTTTATCAAATTTGCATCGATTGATCGATCAACAAATATGGTGTTGGTGAGTAAAGATAGAACATTTTTCAAAAATTTATTAAAATAAAATCGTTCCGTTCAGAGCCATAGATTTAAATTATTATTGTGTATTTGCTCTTTTAAGGCCCATCCGTCTTTAACACTGATCCTGTTAACGCCTAGCTAAATCCAGTATATACAATAATCAGTACAACCCGACAAGTTACATAATTCTTTATCTTTTCTTGTATTTTCCACCCATACCAAAGGAATAAAATTACATCGACTAATTTACATTACTTGTACGAAACTAAATATATATGATTTGTTTGAATTTATATATATTAGGAAAATTTATTATAATGTACTCTTTGTTTTTGATTTCTTTATTATTAATTTTTGATAACGTGGAATTATTAAATCGTTCTTTCTTGAAAATATTAATTATCTTAATGGTTTTATTGTTAATTAATGGTAGAATCAAGTTGAACAAAAATATTTAAATGCAAATCTACTGCAAAGATCAAAGAAATGAATTTTTAAGAAACCAAGGAGGCACGTAATTTGATTGGAAATTATAATAAATATCTGCATGGATGTTGTGTAATGTAGTTAATATGGAATACAGAATATTCGTCTACTTATATACAAAAAGTAACAGGATACGTCTTAAATGGTTGCACTGTGACAGATAAGTAATAGAGAAAGTTGTTTTTCTAAAGAATCTGAAAGTTACAACAAATGATTGACTTTAATTGACTACCAGTTGTACGAATGGCTACCAGCTGCATTATTATTAATAAATAATATAAGTTTATGAAACGGTTGCATTGAAATGTAACCTCTGGTAGCTCAGTTGGTAGAGCGGTGGACTGTAGTGAGAAAAAATTTGTAGACATCCATAGGTCGCTGGTTCAAATCCGGCCCGGAGGAAATGTTTTTTTTTTTTTTAGTATTTATCTGTGTAGTAAAATTATTAATTAGCTGAAGCAATTATTATTTATGTTGCTTTTTCATAAGTTACTCGATTTTTATATTCTGTAATGTACACATATGTTTTAAACAAAAGTAATCAATCATTTTATATTTGAATATTATTTTTTTTTTTTTGAGGATTTTGAGATCACAGTGGACCACTTTAGTCAACTCTGGTACGTCTTTTCTTTTTCTTTTTCTTTTTTTTCTCTCGATTGCTTCCCAATACTTTATCAGATCTTGCTTTTCTGAGTTCTGCTGAACAAATCCTTGTTGTTTTCTTTCTTTAATTTTAAATCTGGAGTTTACTTCTTTTAGTATTTTTATATTTCAGTTTTGATTTGTAAATCTTCTATTGTGATTTCTAGTTCTTACATATCTTGTTTAATTTCGGTTATCCAGGTCCGTATTTTGGAAATTTTCCAGTATTTCTCGACCAGTTTCTTTTCCTGACGAGCCTGTTCGGTTCTGTTCTTATAATTCTTTTCTTTCTAAAGTAGCCAAGGGCTGGTTCTACGTCTTTATGTACCTCTTGGTTTGGTATGAGTATCCATTCTCCCCGATCAGTAAGTCGTCTTTTATTTATGCATGTTCTTAGAATTCTTCTTTATATTCTTTGCATCTCTACGGATTAGTAAATGTTGGATCTTAGTTTGAAGAGTGTTTCGCTTCCGTATGATATTATAGTCCGATTACAGTTTTGTAATGTCTGAGTTGGGTATTTATTGAGATCCATCTTTTATTATATGTTGTTTTGGTGGTATTTTGTACATAATTGAACTTTTGTGATCTTTCTTTCCAGTTTATTTTTTCTTTGAGGTCATGTGTGATATTTTCTCCTAAATATTTAAACGGTTCAACTAGCTCGTCTTTATGTCCGTTTATGATTATGTGGTTTCATACCAGGGGATCTATGGCCATTATTCTAGTCTTTCATATGATATTCTTAGGCATATTTTTCCTAACACATCGTAAATTGTGGTATAATTTTTAAAATGGAATAAGTAGTAAAGGGTTTCCATATTTATCTGTGTACAGATATTTATTTATTATTTTCCTAATGTGTACATTGCAATCTCTTCCAACTAGTGAACGATAAGCAACCCTCCCCCATGCGGACAAAAGAGATGAGAATGATAAGTATAATATGTAAATTAGGTGTAGTCATGTACAGACTTAGACGAACCATTCCTGAGACGTGTGGGTAATTGAACCCTAACCACCAAAGTACACCTGCATCCGCAGTCTAGTATTCAAATCACAATAGTATAAAAACATGGTAACTTTTAAAACGATTTGAAAATCCTTCGTCCAGTACCTTCGTCTTTGAAAATCAGCTGTTAAACAACTGATTTGCGACAAGTTAACCACTAGACCATCCCGGTGGGCTACATAGATATCTCTTTCTTAGATATCTTCATATTTATTTTGATTCAAGAGAAAATTTGACTTAGTTATTTTACTTTAGATAGCGCTATATATGTTTAGATAGCGCTATAGCTCTAAAAGAGAAAGTATTGCAATCGGTTCAATTTGGGCATATGCGATTTTCACCGGATCTTCACGTTTTGACACCTGAGGAACCCAAAAAACCGGATGGAAATTTTGCGGATGTTAAATGTTCGTATGTAAGTGTATGTTCGGTGTCGGCCTCTAAATCACATTATATCTTCCGAACTACTAGACCGATTTTGATCAAACTTGGTCGCATTACTTCTATATATAAGGCATTGATTTCATTAAATTTTCAGCTTATAAGTCAAAAGGATGGGAATGTAGAGAAAGGTCACCCCTCAGTATCTCGAGATTTCAACTAATTAAGGTTATAATTTTCTTAGGCACATTTGTTAATAATTAAATTTAACAATATTTGTGAATAAAAAAATTTGCGAAGTCACACCCCCTCCCCAAAAAAAAAAAAATACTGCTATATTTGACGTCACAGGTGAGCGGTAGAAGGTAGAATTAGATAAATGAATAATATCTAAAGTAACTTGATATGGCTGGGTCTCGAACTCGATCGCACTGCTGACTCGGTATTAGGACCGTTAAGCCTTGCGGCTACACCAGTCTGCCTACCGTACAAGCAAAATTTGTTCCATGTCAATTGTGAAATTACATTAATTTAGTTAGTGCTTATCATCATCGCTAGTACCGCCACATCCGCGCAAATTAATTACGGTATGCGCGCTCGCTTTAGTTAGAATCATTGAATTAAATAAAGGAAAAAATATTATATTTAAATAAAATTAAAAATATTTTAAGTTATATTGTGTGTGTAAGCCGTGCATCAGAAACAACCCGCAGTTGTAGAACTTCTCCTGAAAGAAGTTACGGGAAAGTCCTAAAACTTTGTTGTATTATAGCTAATCTCTACATTTAATTTTATTTTAATCTATATAATAAATATATATATATATATATATATATATATATATATATATAATAATCTAATAATTTATACTGTTTGAAATGCTTTAGTCTGATGATCTCGTTTTATGAATTTGAAACAATAGCTAATTCCTTTTATATAGTAGCTAATTCCATCATTTTCCATTTATCTAATTAATGAATTTATAACTATTGTGAAGTAAGGAAGTTGTCATTTATATCAAGTCTATATTTTCGTTTATTCTTGATTTATAGAAATTGAAAAATTATAGAATTTAATGATTTTTCAGAATTTTTTTTTAATATTATTAATTAGTTCATTCTAGGATTTAATGATAAAATTTTATTAATTATTAAACGAAAAATTATCCTAATTACATTGCACGTTCATAGACGTGTGTATATATATATATATATATACACACACACACACCAATAATTATATCAAACAATAATTTTTTATTGATATTATTACTGTTATTATTAATTATTTATTATATTTTAACGACATTTCTATTGATTTGGAATTAAAAAAAAAAACTATTGTTTTAATATATAAAAAATTAATGATTGATAAAATTATTTTACATATTAATTAACTTCGAAATGATTAACTTATTTTTTATTTATAACTAACAAGATTTATTAAAATAATAAGATGGATGTCTTCTTACAAAAAATAATAATTAAAATAACGAATTTAATTAGAATGTTTATGAATTTAATTTTGTAATTTGCTTGGAAGTCCCTTCCACTTATTTATTTCTTTTTATATTGTATTACAATTTATTTATTCACAGAAGTAACCACAAGCCAACCGCCTAACTACCGTTACCGTATGATACTAAATTTCAGTTTTGTGGTGTGGTTTAATTTCTATGATAATATAATTAAAAATAACTAATTTATTTTTTTTTTAAATAAATTATTTTTAATGAGTTCATATTTACAATTGATAGTTAAGAGACTAACATTAACTGTATATGTGTGTGCGTGCGCGCTCACACACACACACACACACACACACACACACACACACACACACACACACACACACACACACACACACACACGCACACACACACACGCACGCACGCGCGCGCACGCATATACAGCGTGATTCAAAAGGTTAAGGCAATACTTTGACAACTCATTCTAAAGGCTAAAAATAAGAAAAAAGTTTATATCAACATAGGTCCGAAAACGCTTCGTTAGCGAGTTATACAGAGTGAAAGATTTCGCCTGAGTTTCAGTTCCTCCGGGTAAATTTAGGCTTTCTGAAATTCTGGAAAGGTCAATTAAGGGGCAAATTCAATTGTTTCTTATGGTTTTTGAGCTGGGAAATCGAAAAAAATACGTCCCAGAACTGTATCTCTCTTAGTTTTTTAAGATATTCCATGTAAAACGCCAAAAATAGGGTAAAAAACACACTTTTTACGTTTGACGTACAATAACGTTGTTAAATTGGCAATAAATCATACATTTTTCAAACATAAATTGTAGAGAATTTAATTATAAGAAGATTTATGTAAATAATGTCAACAAAAAATAAATAAAATTTTAAACATGTCGACGTTTATTAACAACAAAACCGACGAAAACTTAGAAGAAAATGTTACAAAAAAGAAAACAGATGTGTCTAGTAGGTACAATAATTTTACACCTACGGAAAACAAGTTGGCAACACTGATTTTTTTCATCACAATTTGTTTAAATACTACTCACTGTTGTGAGTTAATTGTGGTAATGTGTTAAATAACTTTTCGCTGATCAATCGTGTTTGCAGTGTTACGTCGAATTCTTATCGTAAAAATTTCAGAAAACTGTTAAGAAGTGTAATTTTGTATTCATTTTACAGTGCATAAAAATCAAGTCTGTTAAAATAAGTGAAATTCTGTTTAGTTTTGTTTTGAAAAATGCCGCGTATCTTCACTGTTGCCGAATATGCCGACGTGATTTTCATCTATGGATTTTGCAATGGAAGTGCTGCGGCAGCGGTTACGGAATATCGACATAGGTATCCTGGTCGTGTTTTACCAAATCGTAAAGTATTTATTAGAATTTTTAATAATCTTCGTGAGAATGGTGCACTTACCGGCGCTCATATTTCATCTGAACGACAAGCAAATCATGCTGATGAAGGTGAAAACATTCAGCAGATGGTTCAACATTCAGTCCGGCAACGAGCACACGATTAATTGCAACACGGCTAAATATTTCACAAAGTAGAGTATGGAGGACATTAAATAATAATGGATTGCATCCTTTTCATATTCAGAAAGTGCAACATCTCCAGCCTGGTGAGTACGCTAGCCGGCTGTTTTGTCAATGGGTTAATAGCAATCAACATTTAATTCCATTTATATTATTTTCGGATGAAGCTACTTTCACTCGTAACGGAATAAACAACACACAGAATGTCCATCGGTGGTCTGAAGAAAACCCACATGCTACAGTGGAAAAACATTTCCAGCAACGATTTTCAGTGAATGTTTGGTGTGGAATCATAGACGACCAATTAATTGGTCCTTTCATATTACAACATCGTGTCACAGGGAGAAATTATCTGGAATTTTTACGTAATGAATTTATTATATTACAGCCTTAATTTACCCGGAGGAACTGAAACTCGGGGGAAATCTTTCACCCTGTATAACTCGCTAACGAAGCGTTTTCGGACCTATGTTGATATGAACTTTTTTCTTATTTTTAGCCTCTAGAATGAGTTGTCAAAGTATTGCCCTATCCTCGTGAATCATCCTGTATATATATATATATATATAAAACATTGTGTCCCAGCACACCTCAAACCTCTTAACTTAGGTACGTTTTTTCAGAGGGTTGCATTGTTTTTATTACGTAGCTACTCACTAAGGAAGGATATTGGAAAACTTCTTCTATAAAGAATGAAAAGGAGGGGCAAATTTTTTTATGATAATTCTATATCTCAGGAACCAAAGTTGTTGCAGTTTATTTAAAATTTTCTTTGAAAATAAAAAGACACATGTTTCACTATTTTCCAAAAATCCACTTTGGGAGCCAAGGAGACTGATCAAATTTTTCTGAAAATTATAAATCTCAACAATATGTAATGACTAATGATTGTATCCCAGGAGACGAGTCTTGTCTATTTTCTCCATCGTTTTATTATCTAAATTCGATGTGAAATGTTACTTTGTCGTTCAACTAATAAATGTAATAGACCAATTTACCAATGTGCCAACTAAAGTCATCCTTTAAATTGCAGTAGAATTTTTACAAAAATTTAATATTTCTCTTGAAAACTTATTCTTGATACAAATCTACACGAGCGAAACCGTGGCCAACAGAGAATACTCTGTTACATCCTAGTAAACGTTTTTGTGTATTAATTATTTATAAACTCTGTGAACAAATATGTTTTGAACTATCGTAATTCATTGGCGAGTGCTTTTACTAAATTGACGTTCCTCGATATTTAAATTTTTTCTTTTAATACTTTTATTTATAGTCGCATCAACGATTAAAGTCATTAGTTATTTATCAGTTTAATGTAACAATACCGGTAAATGTGTAGTCATGAACAAACTCAGGCTAACCATTCATGAGTCGTCTCTCTTTTTCTGTTTAGCCTCCAGGACCACCATAAGGTATTACTTCAGATGATGATATGTATGAATGTAAATGAAGTGTAGTCTTGTACAGTCTCAGGTCGACCGTTCGTGAGATATGCGGTTAATTGAAACCCAACCACCAAATAACATTGGTATCCACGATCTAATATTCAAATCTTATTACACTTCATTTACATTCATACATATCATCCTTGATGTAATACCTTACGGTGTTTCCGGAGGCTAAATAGAAAAACAGAGAGATCCTTTATTAGGATTTGAACCTGAGAACTTCGATTTTGAAATCAGCAGATTTACGGGCTAGTTTACCACTAGACCAAGCCAGTGGGTTAATATTTAATTATAATTTGAATAAACAAACATTAAACAGATTTTTTTCTAAGAAATTTATTGAAAATAAAATGAAATATTTATTTTAATATAAATTTGTTAGATACCATACGTATGTTTTATTATTATCCTAAAAATTTTTATTAGAGCAATATTCGTTTCGACTGTAGTATATCGATAGTTCATTGCATGTAAAGGTCATCTTAAAAGGGGAATGTCGATACTTAAGAAGATTAGCGACTAAACCCATACACATGATTCAATCAAGAAATGCATTTTCGTAAAGGGGAAAGATTTTCCCCTAAATGTACTTCCCATAATAAATGAACTGCATTATGAATTATATATAACCGTAATTTTATTTTGGCCTTTGACTCTTAATCGATTGATGTCCTGCCAAGAATATCTCTATTTATTAATAATTTATCGATGACAAATAACCTATACGTACGCCCAATCTATTTAAGGAGATTTCTCAGAGTTATGCGTTTTATTTGAGGTGATTCAGAGTTATAAATACAAATAAATTATGATAAACCTCTGATAAACGGGCAGTAAATTGTAGAGTTATACAATTTTTGTTTCAAACTGTAATACTCCCGCCTATCTAAAGTCGAATGACACATTACAGAACTGCGGATAGTAGTAAATGTAATGGATCTTTATATACGTATATTTTATACGTATTGTGGAGATGTATGTAATCGTTTTGTTGTTTATGTTATTCACATGTGTATAAATTATCATAAGATGTAACCTAAGTCGCTAACGGAAATTATTTGGTTTATTATATGAATGGTAATTATATCATGCCAGGTTTATTAAAGAAAGAAAAAAGTGAATTATTTCCCTGTTACATTCTTCAATTAATATGATGCATTGTTGTATATCTGCATAGCCACCTTGTTGAAACCCACCTGATAACCTCAACTTATAACCGGGAAGTTATGTCTATGCCTGGGTTCCTTACATAGATATTTTAGTGAGTATCATTTATCTCACTAAATAAAATTCTGGTTTGTAATATCTGTACCTCAAATACTTTATATTCGTCACAATCATTGGTTAAAGAAGACTTAGAGTTACTTATGTAAAGCACGAGTAACTCTGTAGAAAATAATACATTATACAAGGATCTCCCGATAGGGAAATTATTTTTATTTTAATTACACAACTATGTTAAATAATTCTATTAAATCTGAATGAAAAAGTACGCGCTTTGTAATTGAAAGCGCATATTTTATTACTTAAACCAAAGCATTAATTAATAATTGAAAATTTAATGTAAAACAAATAAAACGTTTTTGTATTAAATACCATTTATAACTAACTAATCAACCATTATAATTATTATTGAAATTAAAGGTTACATTGTATTTATCCGATTTATTCAAATGCAATTACTTTAATTCATTGTCTACCGAGTGGAATATTAACGACGTAAAATAATATATAATATGTAACGTAAAGTCGGATCAATATATGTTTCATTACCAAAGTACGTAAAATTATATAATATAACAATTTAATTACGATTAATTTAGAGATAAATCATAATGAAACTATACCTTCTCATGAAGTTTTGAAAAATGCTGAATAATAGGAAAACAAATTACGTTAAGTTTATGAAAAAGGGAATATAACAATATAACGTAAGAAATAAATGTTGGGTACCTGTGATAAAACGAAAGACTTGACAATAATGTACGGTTCATGAGAGTCAAGAACAAGCAAGCCCGTTCATTAAGGTATAGATAAGGTTAGGTTAGGTTTTTTTTTTGGAACGTTTTTTAAATGACCTTTTTCATCTCTCGGTCTCTGTGTGTTGTTTGTCCGCATTTACCTGAGAATAACATTTTTAAATAATTTTCCACCTTATCGTATAAGGATATAGTCTGAAAAAATATTTTTAAACTTATTTTTAAATTAAAAAAATATCTGTTGTGGACACCACATGACTTCCTTGTACGCCTATTAAATTACTTATATTTTTTTTTACAATATTTTCAATTTTTTTTCTCTTAATGAATTATTATTTATTGTAATTTTTTTTTACAATCAGAAGTTAATAATTAATTATTAATAAATCAATATATTTAAATTAAGAAAAAAAAGCAAAAAAACAAACGGGAGATGAAGTCGTATTCGAGCCGATGGTCCTTCCCCTTGTAAGATCCAAATATTTCATTAATTAAAATTTTATTGGGCTATAACTCTGGAACCGATTAAAATAAGTACCACTTGTGATATATCGTTGAAAAGCTCTCAATGAAGGCTTATTACTGCAGTTCAGAAAAAGTCCAAAATCAAACTTTTTTAGATTTTGGACTATTTTGGATACTTTTGGTCCAGTCGATTGCAATTAAAACGGGAGGTGAACAATTAGATGTTACAACAGTCCTAAATCCAAATTTTTTACATTCTACAGCTTGTCTTTATTGAGTTAAGCGAGATACATACGTACGTACAGACGTCATGCCGAAACTAGTCATAAATGGATTCAGGGATGGTCAAAATGGATATTTCCGTTGAAATCTGAAAACTGAAATTTTTCGCGATTACAATACTACTGTACTAAAAAATGCATTTAAAATTTTTTTTTTGTATCTTTTACTCCTAAATCAAGAATAAAAAAGTCGATTTATGTGTCCCGATCTGGCTGTCCGTGGAAGCTAAACCATTGGGTTGATTTTTAATGCTGTTATTTTTTTTTTTTAGAAAAACGAACATTATTTGTCTTGGTGTATAAAATTTCACTATCCATTACAGTAGAAATTTACAAAAAAATAACTCGTTTTTCTCGAAAACAGTTTATTTTGAGTAGATTCACTAAATATTTCAAAATAGTTCAGAAACATTTTTTTTGGAACCTATGTTAATTAAAAAATCTTTGTTAATTTCTATCTCATTATAAAAATTTTTTTTTTCTTATTTGGGAATTAAATGTCAATTGTCTTGGAAAATTGACTTTTGAAGAAACACTTGGAAGAATGATTTTTGAACATTTGAACAATCACCTTTTATGATTTAATTTATAGATAATTTTATTCAACTTGTCATGTAACTTTGATAACTAAAATACGTGAAATAAAAACTATTTTTTCGGATAATTTTAATATTGAATCCCCTTGTACATCAAAGCAGAATCCGTATAATTATATCGGATTATATCAAATATCGTATACTTCTGGTAAAAGTTTGAAATTGTTATTGAAAATTATAATTGATTTTTAAAATTTTTACTCATCGTGTTTTTGAATAGTTTATTTATTACTAACATTATATATAAAACATTATATGTGTAATAAGTCTGTTGAAATATTTATTTTATTTACAATCTAATAATTACTTTAACGTAAGAGATAAATTAAGAAAATATTTTGTGAACGTTATTAATTTTTGTTTGCACTCCATCAGTCCTATTCAGAGAGCTTTCTTTCAATTAAATTTAGTTAATTGTACAAAAAATAGATAAAGAATCGAAAAGATAAGCGCATAACCTCGGCTCCGTAGATTAGCTGTATTTCTAAATATTTGTGTTAAATGATTAGTAAATTTATCGCAAGTGGTTGACTGTATGCTTCACCTGTTTAGTTTTTGGATATGCTAAAATGATTTTAAGATGCAAATTTATATTCAAAAGAACTTAAAGGAAACAGTTAAATGAATATCCGGTATGGAAAATTTATTTCAAATACCATAATGAATGTCGAAACCAGTAATATTGAAAATTATTAATTTGTTTTTAAAAAGAATTACTAGTTTTTAAAGCAGACATAATGATTACTTTTAATTTTTATGTTATGAATCTGAAAAAATGGGGATTAAAAGAGAAACAAACTGATAGCTAGTTGACCAAATATCATATTGGTTAACTCGCTTATTTCCGCCAACTCACTTTTAGTATGTCATTTTCATGTAGACCTTAATTCTATTCCTAGGAACTTTTACTATTATGATGTTTAGCATTATTTATGAATAACTTCAACTATTTAAGCGTATAATGTTTTAATATAAAATATGGTAAAGGTTAGATATGATATAAGCCTTATCTTTCTAGTTCTGTTTATGATAGGTGAAGCCAGCTTCATCTAGGAATTCTTATACAGTCCGGTGGTATGGTATTGTGCCACGAAGCCTCGTCTTTAAAGAGAGACATGTTTATAGATCGACACGTCCTCTAACTTACACCACATATCTACTTGTTAAAGAGAGGCAGTTACCCCCTTCCTGTTTTGAAATTCCAGGAAGATACAAAATTTTATTGATCTATTACACTATATCAAATTTTATTTTTATTTAGCCATTATATCAAACTTTTCGTATTGCAATAAAAGTTGAACGACAATCAATTTAAATTTTAAAGACAATGTCCGTACTTGATTTCGGTTAATTTCGACATTATGGAATAATTATTTTAAATTAGATAAATAATTTATAAAAATTGTTAACTTTATTCAATTAACAATTTTTTTCATTTAAAACATTTTATCACAGAAACAATAAAACAATATTTTCATTTAATTTCTTATTTATTTACTTATTTGTACAATAACAACAGGCTTACACCCACTTACAAAATTACTAATGGGTGATAATGAATTTTGTAGCGTGTGAAGAATGCTATGCGTGATCGGAATTTGAATCCGGAACCTCTGGATAAAAGGCCAAGACGCTATCATTCCACCACGGTGGAGGAAATCGGCAGAGATTCTTGAGATCCGAGTTTTATGAATTTTGTAAAATTGGAATGTAGAGAGGAAGAGAAAGGTATTAAAATTGGTTGGTTGAATTTTATTTTATGTTTCTTCTAGTTTTGACAAATCTAGCCTACATTCTGATTAGTTGTCTAAATCTGATCATTTAATTGATTTAGACAAATTTTTGGCTCATTTTTGAGTATTTTAACATTTAAATATGTACACACACACAAACACACACACACACACACACACAAGTGTTGGCACATATTATTCGCTGTAATATGAAGAAATATTATATTTTTAAAAAAATCAATAAAAAGCTAAAACAAATTGTTTATATTTTATTGAGTTCCAATATTTTATAAAAGCAAAATAAGGATTTTTAATAACATGAAACAGAAAAAATTGGGGGAGAAGTGAAAACGAAAAGATCGCCCGATTGATTATATTTTGTTCTCTTATTACTCTAGAAAAGAAAAAAAATCGAAAATATCTTTCTTAAAGGGTTACCAAGTGTTATTTTTCTCTATTATTTTATTTCTATTTTTTATTATTATTACAAATTTGGATAGTTTAACAATTAAAATAATAGGCAATTGTCGTAAGATGTGTTATCAACCACCTCCTATATAATGCAATAATATATTTTTTGTAGATAATGAACGATGAAAATAATTTTTTATTTGGTATATTACATTCTATCATTTTCTTACAAAAAACTAAAAAAAACATTAGTTGATTTTTATGATGTGCAGAAAGGTAGAAGGTAGAAACAGAGAGATAAATAATATATGTCAATATAAAATCTTGTCGACTGAAGAATTACTTGAATATTCGCATCTCTATATCCTCTGGTAGCTCAGTTGGTAGAGCGGTGGACTGTAGTTGTATAAAGTAATATCAATAGATATCCATAGGTCGCTGGTTCAAATCCGGCCCGGAGGAGATTTCTTTTTATTGTTCCACTTTATTCTTTTTTTTTAATAATAAATCCAATGTACACATTGTGTATTTATTAATTTTCTATACAATATGTATTGTATATTTAGTTAAACAGATTTTTATGTAAAATAAATCCAAAAAGTAAGTTCAATTGAAAATTAACTGATAGAAAGTAGAAAACAAGATTATTACGTGACGTAGTAATTAAACAGAACAGTACAAGTGAAAGACCTTGAAACAAAACTGGTTGTTACAAAAAAGGTAAAGATGATTTTGAAAGTTCATCAAGTAACATTAAAAGAAATATCGTTAAACTTTAATAATAATAGTAGTAGTTATAATATATAGTATAGTATATATACTGTATATATATGTTTAACTTCTACATTTTATAACTTAATATACAGTTCTAAATTATGTAATAATAATAATAACTATATGATAAAGACAAGCCAGATAATTTGAGATATTTTTTCTGACTAGATAGCAACAGTGGTTAAACATACTTTCTTTCTATTTCCCGTTTAGCCTCCAGGAATTACCGTTCAGGTATTACTTCAAAGGACGAATGAGGATGATATGTATGAGTGCGAATGAAGTGTAGTCTTTCTTTTACAGTCTCAGTTCGACATTCCTGAGCTGTGTGGTTAATTGAAACCCAACCACCATAGAACACCGGTATCCACGATCTAATATTCAAATCCGTATAAAAGTAACTGCTTTACTAGGAATTGAACGCTGCAATTTTCGACTTCCAAATCAGCTGTTTGGGAAGACGCATACACCACTAGACCAACCCGGTGGATTGGTTTTAACATATTTAAGACACGTTTTCTTTCTCTGCCAGTTTTAAGTAACTTTTTAAAATAATCGTACAGCTCCATTACAAAACTTGAATTATTTTACACAGTTAATTCACCACTAGATTTGGAACGGAAGAATGGCGGGAGTTTCAATATTTCTCCCTACAGATCGCAGAGCCTGGACAATGTCCCTTGCTGCAGTATCTTTCTATTATGGGGCGGGTTTCATAGGTATGGTACCCATGCGATACCCATGCGAGGTGTGGCTTCCCTCCGCCGATGGCGGTCCTGATCGTGACTTGGTAATGCCACGCGAGGCACCATGAAGGGACCGGGTAGGGATGCGGGGTTTGTCCCCGGCTCCTGCGCGTACCGGCATGAGGTTGCGTTCCCTTTGTTAGGTGACTTAAAATGGTCGACTTACTTGGGTGTAGGTCTGAATTTCTATGTTGCGTAAAACACAGTTTTGATTAATATGAATGTAGCACTGATTTAATTTTAAACTCGTTCGTTTTCTGAGGTATTTACGGTCACGAACGGTGTTGCCAAATCTGTATCAGGCGCGTGGTTTGCGCTTCCGTGGTTTCGGTTAGTTAGTTTGAGAGAATCATGTTAGGTTGGATGTGAAGATGTCTGTTTAACGCCTATGTGAAGGCGATATATGATATGTTTTTACTATGCAAATGTCTACCGAGGCATTTACATCAGCGGCATCCCGACCGAGGCCTGGCTGATGACTGTGAGATGTAATCAGTTAGAGGATCTAAAGACGACCTCCGGTAATGCCCCTCAGAGCATGGAACGGAGCGGGTGATATGGCGACCAGTAACGTCTAAGGTGGGTGTCTTCCCACTACGGGTTTGGGGCCACCACTGCCACGCTATAGTGGGGACCCAGCTGCCGCTAAGGGAAAGCCCGGTCGGACTTCAATGGACGAACCGCAACTCCCCGACTTTGCCGGAGACCAGCTTCCGGACCCAACAGCTCTTCTCAGAACTAACGCAAAAAATGGCCCTTTTCAAGGCCACCACAAGGTTATGAATTACGTGTCGTTACCAGTGTGGCGACCGGTAACGTCACAAGGTGGGTGTCTTTCCCCTAAGGTGTTGGGATAGGTTATTTAGTGTCGGTTACAAATTTTAAGTTTTATTTATGGGCGGATTTGGTGATTTGCGTTCCTATCCGTATGGACCAGCGTAAAAATTATTTACCGGGTCTGACCGTGGGAGACTAAGCTTTTGAACCTCGTGCTCTTGGTGTTATTCCCCTTCAGTTCGTTCGTTGAAGTCCTTTCGGTACTAGCACCTTATGTGCTAGCAGGAATACGCCTACCGGGGCCCTAGTTATTTGGAGGGATCAAATGTGCTCCCTTCTCTGGAGGGAGTCGCATGTGGTGACTGAATTAAATTGTAAGTTTTGAGGATAGTGGGTAAGAGGATTTTAGATCTTCATCTTCTTTTGCGGCTGCCCTTCGTGCTGTTTCTCTGCTGGGCATTTCTACCGGATTCCAGTCCGTGGCGGTGAGTCGCGTTGTGGGTCTTCTTTCTTCTTTGGCCTACACTTTCCGTGAGTTGGCAGTAATCGAATTACACGCCACTAACCTTAAAAAATCCCGTGGCCCTAAAGGGATGAACGGAGGAAACTGCAGGTTTCTTATTTCTTCGGTCTACGGCTGGTGGCTGCTTGGCTCGTTCCCTCTTCTTCTTTTTTGAAAGGTAAAAGGAAGTAAGGAACTTATTATGGGGTTTAATTTCGCGGTCGCCTTGATATTTGAAGCAGTAAGAAGTGGAGTTCTTACATAAAAATAATTAATAAATCATCCTAACACACCTGCGTCCGAGAAGGGGTCCGCCGTCAATTGCCTATGTTGTGTTGGCTGTGTAATCTGAAACATAGGAAACAGAAACGCACAAAAAAAAGAAAAAAAAATGTTTTATTTTATTTTATTTCGTTTCGTACGATAGGAAGGGAAAAGGCAATAATTTCCCTAGGCACGGGAGTTATAACAAATTTTCCTGTGAGTGGAGTTGTATGTATATGTTGCCCGGTGTATATTATTATTTTTTCTTAGGAGTACTTACTGGGATTGTAACATTGCGCATCGCTTAAAAAAGAAACAAAAAAAAAAAACAAAAAAACGCGCTTTAATACGCCAAAAACAGCGTTCGCTTGCTATTTGGGTCACTTTGTGGCCAGTGTGTAATCGCGGATATTTAATTACCTTTGTCCCATTTCTGGGCCAGATTTGAGACGGGGTTTCTTCTTCAGTTTTGATTGCAATAGATTTATGTAAATATAAGTAACAGTAAAGTAACTGAATAATCGTGTTTACAGGCGTTTAGTGATAAAAAAATTTCTCAATACGGTGAGAAAAATTTGTACTTTATAAAAACAATCGGGATTCGAACTCAGAACTTTACATATAAAACGTTGATACAATATAATTCAGCATGAAGCTCGGTAATTTCATTTTATACTGTATGCTGCCTTCGGCTTTGTACCAAGCAAAAAAATTTTGTTGATTATTAAGGGAGAAAAATTTTGTAAAAACTTTCTTCCACTTTTTACCTTCTTGTAAACGAAGTTTTCCAAAATCCTACCTTAGTGGGTGACTACATTATAAAAACAATGTAGTCTTCAAAACTCATCCATCTCGGTTAAGCGGTTTGAGCCGTGCATTAACGAATTGTCATCCAGGAAATTTTGGTTTTTGTATAGAGTGTATCACGAAATTCTCCCAGGACATTCATAACCTATTCTACTCGTGAAAATAATGGGAAAAATTAAGATAAACATATGTCTTATAAGTTATGGTGCGAGTTACGACTAGTGAAAGATTTCTCTCGGATTTCAACAAACTGGTGAAATGAGGTCGTACTGAAATTATCAGGACATTAATTGAGGCAAAATTAGTGATTCTTATAATTTTTAACCTGAAAATCGAATAAAATAGATCCCAGAACCGCGTATCCGTAGTAGTTTTTAAAAAGTCAATAATTTAATTAAAATAATTAATAATAATTATATTGATTATTGATAATTAAAATATTGATTATAATAATCGATAAACTTTGAGAAAAGCAATAAATTAAGTTAAAAACCCCTATTTCTTATGTTTGACGTATAATAAAATTGTTAAATGGATAATAAATTCATAAAAATTTTAAACAAAACTTGTAGAGATTTTTAATTTTGAACAAAGTAATGTAAGATAAGTTGAATAAAACAAAAAAAAGAGAAATAATCGAATTTTATTTAAAAACAGTACAGTACATTACTGCATTTGTCAGTAAATTACTTGTTTAATGTAAACAAAAACTAAATTATTTTTTGATGACGTGAAAGATTTGTAAAAATAAAATTAATTGTTAAAATTGTGTGTTAAAAAATTAAAAAAAAAAAAAAAACTTAATTTACACAACAATTGTAAAATAAAAATTATTCTTTTTATTAATAACAAAAATACAATAAATTATTATTATAGATCGCCTGATCTAATACTTTTCGATTTTTGCGTCTGGGGATAGATGAAAATTAGTGTATACAAAAAAATGTCTGATGTGGACACCACATTCTTTGGTACTTCTTTGTACGCCTATTAATTACAAATACACATTTTTTTTTTCAATGAAAAATTATTATTTCAATGATGACAATAAAATAAGAACAGCTGATCAACAATGCGCAATATGTATTAATATTTAAATCATTCTGTAAGGTACATTAAGTAAACTTGTATCGGGTACTGTGAACTGTGCCCTCTTTAGCGAACACTTTCTGTGAATTTGAGTTTGAACGTGATCGATTTACCGTTGAAGTAATGCCGTACTTATTTACAGCAGAGGAATACGCTGTGACATAGTATTCATTTTAGGTGTGTGTAATGGGTAATGCTACAACTGCTGTTGTAGAATATAAAATACGTTTTCCGAATCGCAGAATTCCAGATCGCAAAACAATAGCGCGACTTTTCGTAATTTTTGGGAAAAAAGTTCACTACCTAGTATTACCAGGTACAAACGATCTGTCCAACACGACGCTGTCATTGATGAAATTATTATCGATGCAGTTCAGCGCAGTCCAGGCGTCAGTTCACGATATTTTTCTAAGCGGATCGGAGCTCGTATTCGATGTTTCGG
This sequence comes from Lycorma delicatula, assembly GCF_047948215.1. Taxonomy (NCBI): domain Eukaryota; kingdom Metazoa; phylum Arthropoda; class Insecta; order Hemiptera; family Fulgoridae; genus Lycorma; species Lycorma delicatula. Next base: position 20,374,759 of record NC_134459.1, read on the forward strand.
AGGACACTTAAATATTTTATCCTTACCGTAAAGAGTCAATTCAACATCTACCCTCAGGAGACGGTCCGATTCCCTTGGAGTTTTGTAACTGGTGGAATACAAATCGACAACCCTAACAAGTATGTTTTGCTTACCGATGAGGCAAATTTCACTCGAGATGGCGTCAACAACTTACGCAATGACCGTAAGTAAATCCTCATGAAACGGTGGAAGGCATCTTTCCCGTGAGAAATGGATTGATCTTAGAGGTTCACATTCCTAGCCACAAAGATCGCTTGATCTAATACTTTTCGATTTTTGCTTCTGGGGATGGATGAAAATTAGGGTATTTAAAAAAAAAAATCTGATGTGGACACCACAAGACTTCCATGTACATCTATTAAATTACATATACACATTTTTTTTTTAAATGAAAATACGTAAAATTTTATTTCATTAATAACGTCTGATATTTTTCTTTTTTTTATTGTTATTATTGAGTTATTTATCATGATTTTTTTTTACAATCGGTGGTTAATAATTATTAATAAATCAATATATTTATACTAAAAAAAAAAGTTAAAAATAAAAGAGATGATGTCTGATTCGAACCAATGTGCCTTCCCTTTCTAAGATCCAAATATTTCATTAATTAAAATTTCATTTAGCTATAACTCTGGAACCATTGAAAATAAATACCACTTATGATACATTGTTGAAAATCTCTTAATTAGGGCTTATTACTGTAGTTAAGAAAAAATCCAATTTTTTTGGATTTTGGGTTTTTTGGACACTTTTGGTGAAGTCGATTGTAATCAAAAGGAAAGGTGCACTGCTAGATGTTACAAAAGTCCTAAATCCAAAATTTCAACATCCTACAGCCAATCGTTTTGAGTTATACGAGATACATACGTATGTTCTAACGTCAAGCCGAAACTAGTCGAAATGGATTCAGGGGTGGTCAAAATGAATATTTACGTAGAAATCTGAAAACCGAAATATTTCGCGATCACAGTTCTTCCTTTACTTCGTACAAGAAAGTAAGAATATATTTTTCTGAGGAATTAATTGTCTGCATTATAGGTTCGGCTGAGCAACTTAAGGACAGCCCTAAAGAACTAAAAAGAGCAAAAAACCAAGTACAGAAGCGTGCGAAGAAACGTGTTTGAAACTGGCGGGATCATTTTTGAGCATTTATTATAAACTGGTACGTATTTGGTACACTTTGGTCTAATGGTTTGTTTCTAAATTAAATTCGAATTTTTCTAACTTTTCTTTGATTTTTCACCTTATCTAACACTATTTTGTTCAAAATTAAGTTCTCTGCAAGTTTTGTTTAAAAGTTTTATATTACTAAAACTTAAATTAAGTATTGCAATTTAAATAAATTTTAAATACATCAGAACAACGAAATTTATTTAAATAATATTATTAACAGGTTACTTTTGCTGAAAGATTTGTATATATTAAATATAAGAATTCTGTCTCAAAGATAATTATAAAAATATAATGCGCATGTAAAATAATTCACGAAATGTAACAGATTAGATCCCAATTACAGATATTTTCATTTATTATAATGATAAATACGAGTATTATGCGACGAATTAACAAAGGAATACCACAAATACCTATCGTTTGCCAGTAGTTATTCAATAAATACCCTAGGTATTTGTTTAATAACCCCAAGACTAGTTGCATAAATAACCAAAAGTATGCAAAACTGGAGCCCTGACAATTGCACCTCTTCATTGATGAAATTATAATTAGCAGTTTGGAGTAATGGGAACGATTTATGTTATACTTAATTTTCTTTGGTAAAAATGAAATACGTTTTATTTTTTCCACTAATATTATTATGTAACAGAAATGTGCATCTAGTTTTATATTTTTACATCTTATTACTTAAATGATTTTTGAGGATTCTCTTTATTATTTTATTTATTTTAATTGATAATATAGCCTCGCAAAAGATTTAATTAATATCTATAGTTCAACAATAATAGTCTGAAATTAAAATTACTGACAGTATTTTTTTTTTTTTTTTTTATTCATCACCCAAAATATAATGTTGAAATACATTCAATTTTTTTTTTAAATGTAAATATTTTTAAATATTGACTATTTAATACTTCTGTAAAAAAAAAAAAGATTAATTTTAAGCTAATTCTGTACTCTATAATGTACTATTTTATGAATTTTTCGATTTTTTTTTTATTTGGTTGCACGTTATGTAATAAACTCTCTCTTACTATGTTTAGTGGTAAAACGATTGTGGTTTTTGATACGACATTATAGTATGTTGTCCGATAACATCTGCATGTACATTTTGTGGCTAATGAAAATTTTAAGCGCCACAAATTTGCGGAAATGTGGGGAATACAGTTGAAAAATATATAAAAATAAAACCAAAAAAAGATATCAAAATTTTTAATTTAATTAATAAAATAATAAGTTAAATTGGTATTTTTTTTCTCACTACATATTATGATAAAATCAAAAAAACATTATTTATCAAATATAAAATAAAAAGTATACGTAAATTTAAAGATAAAAAATAAACATCTCTAAGTACTGACTTAGAGATGTTATCTCTGTAACCTAAAAAAATTATATAAATGTTTACAGACGTTTTTTGAAGTTAAACTACTTAGAAATATGATTAGCAGGTAAATTTAAAAAACGAAACAATTCTCTTTACAAGACTACTGTTCGTATATGTTATCTATGAAAAATGAGTTTTATTTTATTAAAATCTACTAATTTATATTAGTAGATACATATTAATAAGCATAATAAATTTTTTTTTTTATTAAGACATAATTAGTTTTAAAAAATGCAGGACTTTCCTGCAAGGTTTTAGCGGCGTTTCGGAAAAGTCTTACAGCTGCGGGTTGTTTCTGACGCGATGCTTACACACACAACTTATTTTAAAATATTTATTATTTAATTTACATATAATATTTTTTTGTTTATTTAATTCAGTGATTGTAGCTAAAGCGCGCGCATACCTATTTAATTCGCGCGGTTGAGGTAATATTAGCGGCGAAGGTCTGCACTAACTAATGTAATTTCACAACTTACAGAGAACAAATATCTCTTGTACGGACGGCAGCTGTTGTAGCCACGAGGCTTAACGCACCGGGTACCAAGTAAACCGGGCGATCGAGTTCGATCGCCCGGTTGACTCAGCCAGTCCGAGTTACTTTTTTACACTTTAAATATTATTAATTTATTTAATTCCACCACTCACTTGTGACGTCACAACGTAGCAGAAGACTACAACACCATTTTTTGGGGTGGGGTTGCGATTTTGCTAAACCATTTAGCAGATATTGTTGTTTTTAATTGTTAACAAATGTGCCTAAGAAAAATATGACTTTAATTAGGTGAAATCTCGAGGTGCTTAGGGTGACATTAATCTACAGCCTCACCCCTTTGACCTTTTAAGTTGAAAATTTAGTGGCATCAATGCCCCATATATAGAAGTAATCTGACCAAGTTTAGTCAAAATCAGTCTTATAATTCTGGAGATATAAGGTGATTTACAGGTCAACATAGACACACCTACGTACATACGAATATTAATATCCGAAAAATTTCCATCCGGTTATTTGGGTTCCTTAGGCGTCAAAAGTCAAGATCCGGTGACAACCGCATATACCCAAATTGAATTGATTACAATACTTTCCTTTCTAGAACTATAGCTCTGCTATAGCGCAATCTAAACGTGAAACTAAAAAAAACTAATTCCAAGAGATTATCTAGTTTTCCTCGGTTCATTATTTTAATTCTTCAAAAATCTTTAATAAGTTTCTCAACTCATGTAAATTCGTAATTAAAGCTTTATTCACAACTTCCTAAAGAGTAATCATAATTTAATAAATCCGAATAAAAAGTTAATAATCAATGGTACATATATTTATATGAATAAAATAAACTATTTGAACTTATATTTTCCTTATTACGTCCTTTAGAATTCCTATAAATTTTAATATTGTATTATGTAATTAATTATTTTAATATAAATTGTAAGTTATTATATATAGTACTCTACAGTGTGATGTGTATTATGAAAACAAGTTTAATTCTAATATTAACCGCAGAGTAATATATTCCACTTTATAGGGTATCATCTCTATGTGCCGGAATAAATAAATTACCTCTGGTTGGCTTATCATTCATTCATCCTACGTGTAGATTATCCAACAATAAACGTGACAATGTAACACCAGTAAACGGGTGACAAGGTCACCCTTAGGATCTCGAAATTTTGTCTAATTAAGGTCTTATTTTTCTTAGACACATTTGTTAAAAAAAAAAAAATATTAATATTAAAATGTTAAAAAATAATAATATTTCCAAAAAAACCTTTTGCAAAATCACACCCCAACACCAAAAAATGCACTAAATAAACTAGTGGATAAGTGGGTATACTGCGTCATTAGTACCCCACTCTCGCCACAAGGAGCGCTAGTGTAGCACTGACGTACAACTGCTGTAGTCGTCTCTCTTTTCTCTTTTCTTTGTTTAGCCTTCGGAACCACTGTAAGGATGAATCCACTTCAGAGGATGAATGAGGTTGATATGTATGAATGCACAAGGAGAAAACTGGCCGCTCACAAACGGCGAGTCAATGTGGCGAGAGCCGCATTGTCGGACCGTATGGGAGTTCCTTGATGCGATTGCTTTGTTCAACCGACATCAGTAATTTAGTTAAGGAAAAGACTCCTACTGTACCGCTGTGGGAAGCTAACCTGGAGATATATGGCTGACCACCAGCCAATTAAGGCTCCAAGCGCTGTAATATGGTGGACAGGTACACTTGCTTGCATTCAGCGACCTAAGCGTGGCAGAGAATTGCGCTCTAGACGAAGTAAATTTTAATTTATGGATGTCATATATATTTTTAATTGTTGACGGGGTGCGCCTGTCAATTTTAGTAAATATATGACAAGTGAACGGTTGGGACGCGTAAGCCGGTGGTTTATTGCACGGCGCTTAGTCCGCTCATGCTGTTAGGTAAGCTCTTTAGAAGCTTTTTAGGTCACTGGTCGCTAAATTGTTTGAAGTCTCAGTAGCCGTTTGTGGCACAGACATTCGGTCTTATGCTTTAGGGCGACTGAATGGGGTGGTGATTGGAGACATGCCAAGCAAACCCGATTTATGAATGAAAATGATGTGTAGTCATTCGTACGTAACAATCCTCTGAAGTAATATCATACGGTGGTTCTGGAGGCTAAACAGAAAAAAAGGCTGTTAACTTTTCACTTTCGACTGGGATTGCTTAAATGAAAAGTGTTTGCAACAGTTGTCTTTATTTCATACACAACTAGAAATACTCTTCTAGTGTTGTTTCTTTCATTATTAATTTATTTTTATTGCCACTTTTCCTTTATTTATACTAACTCTTTCTTTTTATTTATTTTTTATGTATTCAGAACTACTGACAATGGTTATTAACAGTTAAAATAGTTATCTTGTTTTATTTATTTGCTTTGTTTTTTTACTGTAAATGATTTTAAAGGTTTTACATTTTCGTAATTTATCTTGATAACCGTTTATCATACATCTTTTTTTATATTATTACTATTTGTAAATATTTTTTATATATATTTATATGTTCATGATTATTTTTCATAATCAATTTAATTAGCTTTACTAATTTAATTATTTTACATTAGTAATTTAGAATTACTAATTTAACCTCCTATCATATAGTCGTGTCGTATAATGGAAGCTCAAACCGCTTCAATACTGTTCAGTTCTGATGATCTTATCATCGTAATTATAACATTTTATAAAACAGATTAAATATCTCATTATTTTCAACTGGAAAATGGTGAAAGCAAAGTTTTGAATAGGAAGTAATATATTTGAATGAGAAAACAGTGTTTTCCTTCAAAAACAACTTCATTGGATTTTCCCTCAAATTAAATTACAAAAATTATTTGATGAGGTTTGCTAATAAGATAGGGTGAATAATTTTACAACAGTACCACTTTGAAAATGTAAAATTGAAATATATCTCACTGCACCTGAATCGGTACTTTTTTTTAACTTATGGATTATAGTATCTCATAAATAGATTCAAGTCTAGTTATTATACCTCGGCAGTCATACATCTTGACTTGATACAGTTACAAATAGTGATGATGTAATGTACTACTCTAAAACTCAACCGAACAAAATAATCCGATAAAGGAGTATTTAAATTTTACTAAAAATAAGTAGCCTATATTTTTACACAGATCTGAACCTAGATCATGCAGGATAATAAATGTGGTCTAATAATATACCAGTGTTAATAGTAGTAACGTTTCACCAACGGGATGGATCTATACCACATTCGTGTTAGTTAAAAGTTTAAAGAAAAGATGATATATTATGATATTAACGAATATATCTTTAAGATACCTAATTTATTTGTATTACTTTCTTTTCTTACGCCGTTATAAATAAATAAAAATTAAAAACATAATGATATAAATCATCGACGAAATAGCGATCTTGATTAGGATGTTTAAATATGCTTGTTATATTAATAAACAAAAGAGTACAAAAGTTACACTTTAATGATGATTACAAATTATGTAGGTATACGTACACAGATTTATTATCCTCTGGTAGCTCAGTTGGTAGAGCGGTGGACTGTAGTGTAGAATAAATGTAGACATCCATAGGTCGCTGGTTCAAATCCGGCCCGGAGGAATAATTTTACTTTATTTTATCATTCTTTACAGTTTTTTCTTCTTATTTTTTCGAATTTTTTTCTTACAAATTTTATCTTAAATGCAGTGGAAAAATTTTAAGTTAATTTGAAACCTATCTATTGCTATCAAATACAAAATTAGAGTAAATATTTAAAAAAAAAAAAAAAAATTACTTTTGACGTTTTTAAAGAAATTTTATATTATTTTAAAGAAGTCAATTTCAATTTTTCAACGCTTTGTCTCATTCTTCTTTATTATTCCAAATTAAGGTTGATTTTTGTTTTTATTAAAATTTTATCTATAGTTTTCTGTAAACAGTAAGGTTTCTCTAGTAAAACTACTGTGCTCAGCTTTCCTTAAATAAAATTTCTTTCTATGTAGTAAGCTTTCTGACGAATTAGATGAACCATATATATATATATATATATATATATATATATATATATATATATATAAAATGAATATATGTATTTTTTAAATGAGTTTCTAATAGTTTAAAGTGATGCAACCGAAGAATCGGATAAATAAAAATAATTTTCCGTTCAAAATACTTATTCTTTCAGAAAAATTGAGCAAACATTCACATACTCATAAATTATCAATATTAAACGTGATTAATTTTATTTTTGTGATTTCTATTCCAAAAGAAAATTGTAACGTTACATAAAAAATAACAAAAAATTTAACAAATTTTTAAAATATATAACATGTAAAAAATCATTCATCCGAATAGTGAGATTCGAATCAATTTTTATATTACTAAGTGTATCTTACCAGCAGCAGCTAATCGTAAAGTAATTCTAAATTAGAATAGTTTCAATAAATTACTACACGTAAATATAACTGTAATTAATTCTAATTACCGGTAAAATAGTTGAATATCATATCTTCACTGTTAGTTAAATCTTTGATCTACCATAATTTAGCTTTACTCAAGACCCACACCACTTCAATAAATATTAAAGGTTCTTTCAAGAATAATAAATATAAATAAATAAATCTTTATTCTGATCGGTAAAAAAATATGTTATATAGGTCACTTTATTAAACCCACCGGTTTGATCTAGTGGTAAACTCGTCATCGCAAATCAGCTGATTTCAAAGTCGGGAGTTCTAAGGTTGAAATCCTAGTAAAGGCAGTTACTTTTATCTGGATTTGAATACTACATTGTGGATACCGGTGTTCTCTTGTGGTTGGGTTTCAATTAAACACATACCTCAGGAATGTCGGCCTTAGACTGTACAAAACAAACACTTCATTTACATTCATACATATATCACCCTCATTTATCCTCTCAAATAGTACCTTTCGGTGGTTCCGGAAACTAAACAGAAAAAAGATGGGTCACGGTATTGTAGGATAAATTATAAAAATAGATCATGAAATAAAAAATAAATGAAACTAAAAACCATACATTATTTATTTAAGTACGTATATAAATACATAAAATAATATAAAGGTAAATATAATTAATTATAAAGAATTACTAAAAAATTATTCACAACATATAAATTATTATAGAATAATTTATATGTGGTGATACCAGGATTTTCTTAGAAGATAAGAAATAGTTTCCTAGTGCTTTTTTCACCGATACTATAGAATATCAGTATATCAAAACTATTAAAATACTGTAAATGTACAGCCCTGTAAATATAAATTAATTCTGTTCATCAGAATAGTGCTAGAATAAACGCATCATTAGAAAAAGCAAATCTGGCTAGTGCTTGACAGGTACAATAGTTTCTCAGGTACTTTACATGTATTTCAGCTACAGAAAAGATTAGGACAATAAATTAGGGTAAGGTAAACAAGCTCGTGAAACAATGCATTATGTTAATTAAATTAAATATATTTATAAAATGAATGTAATTTGTAATAGAGGATTTAAAAAAAAGAAAAAAAAAACAACTTAATTGTAATTAATTTAATTATACTGGTAAAATTACAAACAAATTATATTTTTAAAATACTGATGTAATATAGAATTAAAAAAAGTATAGCGATTAAAATTTTATTTTAACGTTAAATTTAATTAATTAAAAGAAAGAAAACAACTTTTATACATATATAAACTCGCAACACTTCAGTTTATTCAACATAACTAAATATCCAGTTATAAAAAAAGAATAAAAAAATAATATTTTCGACAAAAAAAAAATATTAGTTTAATTATCATAGAGGAAAATGAACGAATGAAAAAAAAAATTAATAAAGGTTAATGAATGTTATCTCATATAACGATAGCTGAAATAATAAATAATTTATTTTAAATACAATAAAACGGTTTTTTCAGTATAGGTTATCTAAAATTAAGCAATAACTATTCTGTAGTCACTAAATTATTTTATTCGATTTAATTTCATCCCTAATTTTTTTAAATGTTGGACATTAATTTTTTTATATATTACTTTAATTTTTACTTTTTTTTTTAACTATATATATACAAATAATATTATTTAAATGTACTCTACATAATTATCGTAAGGATTTACGTCTGCCCATTAATGCTCATTGCGTAAGTTGTTTACGTTATCTCGAGTGAAATTTGCCCCATCAGAGAGTTGTCGATTTGTATCCTACAAGTTGCAGAGCTCCAAGCGAAGCGGAGCGCCTCCTGTGTTTAGATGTTGAACTGTCCTCCAAATCACCGAATGCGAAACTCCGATCCGCTTAGAAAGACGTTATGTACTGACGCCTGGAATGGACTGGACTGGACTTAACTGAACTTCTTAAGTACATCGAGAATAATTTAATCAATAACAGCGTCGTATTGGACAGATCGTTCGTAGCTAGTACGAATAGTAGGTAGTGAACCTGATTCCCGAAGATTACGAAAAATCGCGCTAATTGTTAATGGGATCTGGAATCCTGCGATTCCAGATGGAAAACGTATTTCATATTCTATTGCAGTAGCAGTAGCATTAGCATTTCACACACCCAAAATGAATACCATATCAGCGTTTTCCTGTGTTGTAAATAAGTACGGCATTACTTCAACGGCTAACCGATCACGTTCAAACTAAATTCGTAGAAAAACATCGGTAACAGCACAGTTCACATTACCTGATATACTTAATGTATTGTACAGAATGATTTAAACACTAACACAGTATTGAGCATTGTTGATCAACTACCGTTATTTTATTGCCAACTTTTAAAAAATAATTTTTCAAATAATTTATTGTATTCCTATCATTAATAAAAAAATATTATCTAAATAATCTTTATTTATTTATTTATTTTTTTACAATTTTTGTCTAATTTCCAGTTTTTTTTAATTTTTTAATAGAAATTTGTACAGTAAATTTTGTTCTTTCACATGTTTACATCATCCAAGAAGAATTTGGTTTTTTTTATTTACATTAAACAAGTATTTTTCTGCCAAATGTGATAACGAACCTAAATAAAATTGAATTTTTCTAACTTTTTCTTTATTTTATTCAACTTAGCCATTTTGTTCAGAAAGGTTTTGCTTTTATTACTCATGTAACAAAGTTATTGTACGTCAAACTTAAAAAACAGGGATTTTACCTCAATTTATTGATTTTCATCCCAGATTTCTCACAGATACGATTCTGGGACGCTTTTCTGAAACCAAGGAACAGTCAAAACAGTTTGTTACTATAAAAATACTTTATTACAGTCAAGGATCTCTCTCCATTATGATGGCCACGTTTGTAGCATAATGTTCATTAATATTCTGGAGAAGAGTAAACCGATAACCGGGTAATATTATGCATCTTTGCTGGATCGTCTAAATGAGAAAATAAAAAAAATTCCATATTTGACAAAAAAGGAAGTTCTTTTCCACCAAGATAATGCATTAGCTCATACGTCTACGATTGTGATTTAAAAATTGTTCGAAATAGAATAAAACATTTTTCCGCATCCCTATCACGTACTTGTCTGATTTAGCCTCTTCGTCCTATTATCTGCTTCCAAATATCAAGTGACTTGATGGAACTATATTTGCACGAAATGAAAAGTTTTGATGTCTTTGATTAACAATACGATGATATCGCATGAAAATACACAAGAACAAAACAAAAGTAATGAAATGTAGTAGAAATAACAAAGATGGACCACTGAATGTGAAAATAGGAGGAGAAAAGATTATGGACGTAGAAGAATTTTGTTATTTGGGAAGTAAAATTACTAAAGATGGACGACGCAGGAGCGATATAAAATGCCGAATAGCACAAGCTAAACGAGCCTTCAGGAAGAAATATAATTTGTTTACATCAAAAATTAATTTAAATGTCAGGAAAAGATTTTTGAAAGTGTATGTTTGGAGTGTCGCTTTATATGGAAGTGAAACTTGGACGATCGGAGTATCTGAGAAGAAAACATTAGAAGCTTTTGAAATGTGGTGCTATAGGAGAATGTTAAAAATCAGATGGGTGGATAAAATGACAAATGAAGAGGTTTTGTGGCAAATAGATGAAGAAAGAAGCATTTGGAAAAATATAGTTAAAAGAAGAGACAGACTTATAGGCCACATACTAAGGCATCCTGGAATAGTCGCTTTAATATTGGAAGGACAGGTAGAAGGAAAAAATTGTGTAGGCAGGCCACGTTTGGAGTATGTAAAACAAATTGTTGGGGATGTAGGATGTAGAGGGTATACTGAAATGAAACGACTAGCACTAGATAAGGAATCTTGGAGAGCTGCATCAAACCAATCAAATGACTGAAGACAAAAAAAAAAAAAGAATGAGATAAAAAACTTAAGCATCGATGTGTTAAGTGTATATAGACTTGAAACAAAAAAAAAATCGGGGGGAACTAGCGAAAAAGATTCTGTCACCAGGTGGTCGAATCGTGGACAGGGCAGTGCCAGGGAGGCAGCCTCTTTGCTGAGGGCGTTCGGGTCCAGCAGATGGCTGGATCAGGTCGTTCTGATGACGCATTGAGGACGCTCGACGTTTGTGAGGTGGGCGCGCGATTCTTGGGGGTATGTGTGGGGTGCATACCCGGACCCAGACTAAGTAGCCATCTTGGGGAGAGTCATCAAGGCAACCGTGAGGGATGTCATGATGTCTTAATGATCCAAGAGGGACCCCGTCAGGAGATCAGCACTAACGGGGGGCTAGTCTTCAGCCACGTCACTTGGGACCCACCATAGTAACGTCTTCTTGGCGGTTACCGGTTGCTTTCAAGTGGTTAAAAAAAAAATAAATAAAAAAAATAAAAATACTTGAAACGAAATAAAAAAATATTTTACCCTAAAAATTGTGTCTTCCTTACTTAAGCACACACACACACACACACACACACACACACACACACACACACATATATATATATATATATATATATATATATATGCAAACTATAAAAAAAATATGAACTAATCAATATTACGAAAAGACCAGGACTAATAACCACCAAATAATGGAAAATCTCATTCATTGTCACAACATTTAAAGAGAGAAATATAAAATATCCCCAGGGATATTTTTGCATTTATTGTTGTAAATAAGAAAAATCATTGGAAAATTTGAGTCAAAAACAATTATTATGGAAGAAATTAACAAAAAAATTACATAAAAAGTAGCATGCACTCTACACATAATACAGTATATTAAAGCATTTGATAAATGTCCTGATATCTTAATAGAAAAATATTTTTAAAGTTTGGTAATTAAAAATCATTTTTTTATAAAAAATATCATCCATCTCCATTAGTTCAATAGTTATAGAACCTATTTTAATGAATTACTCCACTGTGTAATAATGATGTACCATTTTAGTTTCATATTTCTCACAGGTTTTCATTCATCTTGTATCCACTGTCCGTACTGAATAAGTTACAAGTATGAATTCCTGCCCTATAACAAGTATCTAATTTTATAATTTGTTTTTACTTCCTTGTATGAATTAAAGGACGTATTGTGATGGTGAAAAATTTCGGTTTTTAGATTTCAACGAAATTATCAATTTTGACCATCCCTGAATCTATTTTATCTAGTTTCAGCGTGACGTTTGTACGTACGTATGTATTTCGCATAACTTAAAAACGATTAACCGTAGGATGTTGAAATTTTGGATTTAGCGCTGTTCTAATATCTAATTGTGCACCTCCCCTTTTGACTGCAATACACTGAACAAAATGTGTCCAAAAAAGTCCAAAATCCAAAAGAATTTGAATTTTGAACTTTTTATTACTGGAATAATAAGCCCTCATTGAAAGTTTTTCAATGACATATCCTAAGTGGTACTTATTTTAATTGGTTCGAGAGTTATAGCCGAATAAAATTTTAATTAATGAAATATTTGGATCTTACAAGGGGAAGGCAAATCGGTTTGAATTAGACATCTCCTTTTATTTAACTTTTTTTTATTTGATATATATTGATTTATTAATAATTATTAACCTCTGATTGTAAAAAAAACTTTTACGATGAATAATAATTCAATAATAACAATAATAAAAATATATGAAAAGATATCAGAAGTTATTAATGAAATAAAATGTTATGCACTTTCATTTTAAAAATAATATATGTAATTTGATGTACAGGAAGTCATGTAGTATCCACATCAGATTTGGTTTTAGTTGAAAAATTAAAGACGGTATTATTACTGATATATAAATAATTATTTCTGATGGAATTCTTTCTTCTTTGAATAGTTTTGTAAAATGTAAGTCTATTTTGAATTTAGCAAATTATGTAAATTCAAGGCATTCTTCTTCAATACTGGGTTTCGGGAAAAGTGTCTTTGAATTCTCCTGGTAGATAGCTTTACGATCACATAACTATGGATCATTTACTATAATCAAATCTGACAGCACTTGCGAAAAAATCTTTTACTTGCATAAAATCTTTTGAATGATTATGTATCACTAATATTTTTAAAAAAGGGTGTGATAAATTTATTTATTTAAAAGTAATTGCATCTGGAAAATAAATGAGAATTAAGAAGAAATTCGATACTTTTGAAATTTTATTACCTAAAAGGGAAGAATGCGACTCATGCTGGCAAAAAAATTTATTATGTTTATGGACATGGTGTAATATCAATACAGAAATGGCCCCTGGACGCGCATACTCATACCCAGGTTGAAGCCGTGGCTGGGGAAAAGCATGAAGAGGTTGGATATCGTGTCACACAGTTCCTCTCCGGTCACGGCGAATTTAAGGAATAACTCTACTAATTTGGTAGAAGGATATTCCAGAATTCCATATATTGCGGGCTGCAGGACACCCCCTACCCTTCCTTCTTTGAATGTCCTCGGTGGGATGGAGCCAAGTTAAATTGTAATCTCGAATGGATGATACCTGAAACCTGTCCCGTACATGTTGAAGGGTTTAAGGAAATGGCTAAACATGGAGAAGCTGATTGCAGACATCCTAAAGAGGAAGGAAAAGGATTACACATAATGGAGGGCAAACTGAAGCCTGGGTGGAAGACATGAGGAAAGTCCCCTGCTAAGCTGCCCTTCGTCCGTGGCACGGTTAGCGGCAGTGAGGAGTGACGGGGACTCCCAAACCCCCCCGGGGTCAAAAAAAAAAATTGGAGAAAAGACCGAGTCCCGACGGATGGGGTGGGTCCCGGGAATGGCCTAGCCAGGCTCGCCTCTGAAGTTAGGGGCAAGAAAATTAAAATAAGAAGATCCAGAACCGACGGGCCGACCTGCCATACCGGACCTACTGCCGGCAGGCGGGAAGGCCCGTTAGTGTCGCAAGGACACGCCCCTAAACTGAGTCATGCTTGACTGCAGATCCGGTCCAGAGGTATAGGGGGAAAAGTTAAGAACTAACTAATTTTTTGCTCGCACGTTTTCAACTGGAATCCAATTAGATGGTATGATATAATAATAAATTAGCAATTGATAATTTGAGTTTCTAATTTAGTAAAAGGTAGTTACGCCTTTTAAAGTCATTTATACTAATATATTTCAGCTTCTATGATGGGTCTTATATTATCATTACAGTATTAAGAAGCTTTTTTATTCCAGCAGGAAGGAGTTCACCTTGATATCTGAGCCATTCTTGTAGTGCATGCATTCTTTATCCGCTCATTGTCACCGAATTCATACCTGATCATTGTAGTAGAAACTCTTTGAGAACACCATACAATAAAAAGAAAAACTAATGGTAAGTCGAGATTTTTCCATTTCAGTCTTTGAACTTTGGATTCCTGTTCAAAATGTTGTTTCATTGCAAGTTTTTGTAAAATCTGAAAATTATTATTTAAAATTAAAAATCTGAAAAAAATTAAATTATAAAATTTTAAAATTGAAAATCTGAAATCTTATTATTTAAAATTAATTTAATCTGAAAATTATTATACTATTTTATTTTTTATATTTTTGTTTTGTCTTCACTCATTTGACTGGTTAGATCCAGCTCTCCAAGATTCAATATCTACTGCCAGTCTCGTTTCATTTCGGTATACTACCTACATCCTACATCCCTAACAATTTGTTTTACATATTCAAAATGCTGCCTGCCACATAAATTTTCCCATCTACCTTCCCCTCCAATAACAAAGCGACTATTCCAGGATACCTTAGGTGGCCTATAAGTCTCTCACTTAGTTTAGCTATATTTTTCCAAATGTTTCTTTCTTAATCAATTTGCCGCAACACCTCTTCATTTGTCACTTTATCACCCGTCTGATTTTTAACATTCTCCTACAGCACCACATTTCAAAAGCTTCTAATCTTTTCTTTTCAGGTACTCCGATCGTCCAAATTTCACTTCCATATAAAGCCCAAACACATACTTTCAAAAATGCTCTACTGATGTTTAAATTAATTTTTGATGTAACAAATTATATTTCTGACTGAAATCTCGTTTCGCCTGTGCTATTCGGCATTTTATATCGCTCCTGCTTCATCCATCTTTAGTAATTCTACTTCTCAAATAATAAAATTCTTCTACCTCCATAGCCTTTTCTCGTCCTATTTTTATATTCAGTGGTCTACTACATTTCATTTTGTTCTTGTTTATTTTCACGTGGTAGTTCTTGCGAAGGACTTTATTCATGCCATTCATTGTTTCTTCAAAATCTTTTTTACTTTCGGGTAGAATTATTATGTCATCAGCAAATCGTAGTAACTTTATCTTTTCACCTTGCACTGTTACTCCGGATCTGAATTGTTCTTCTAAAAAAATAATTATTTTTCACTGAAAACCGCTGTTCAAGTTTGGTACAAATATGAATTCGGGAGTTTTTGTGATTTTGATTCGACTGTTCTCGGTCGAAACCTGGAATACGTTTTGCGGTAATTCAGTTTTTATGGGTAATGAAATAGAAGGAGAAATTTTCTCTTTAATTATTGAACCACTCTCTTATATTACACAAATCCAATATGTGATCTGAAAGTTTGCCTCTCGCCAACCGCTCTATCTATTGTACAAGTCATTGTATTGTACTAGTCTGTGTTTGCATTTTATATACAAATGTGTTATGTTACTAGTAATCCGATAATGTCTTCTGATTAGGTAGTACAACAAACCCCGCTCGACCATTACGCCTAAGCTAGACAACAGTTCAGTTGACAAACATAGAGGAAAACCTTCAGCTCAGTTAGTGTAGAGGTTTAAAAATGTATTAAGTATTTTTTCTAATATTTTACTTTCAACTAGGAAAATACTTCGAATTGAACATTTTTATAACGAATAAGTACTATTACTCATAATTTTACTAGTTAATTTTTAACTAGTAATATAAAATTCATATAAATTAAGAAATTATAAACATTTTTAAAAAATATTTTTAGTCAGTTGAAAAAATTGATTAAAATAATTTTTGACGTTATAATATGAAACAACCAACTTTAAAATTTTATTCTTTTTTCATATTTTCTACTTCCAAGAAAAATAGAATCGATATAAATAGTGATCACTTACTCTTTCCACTTTCTATAAAATTTATATGATTCTGGTTAGATATAAATTTTGTCTGCATTTTTATGATTAATCTAAAATTTTATCTGAAAGTTTTCTAAAAATCTTTTTAATTGCGTTGGATGAAAAAATAGTTATGTTAAATTAGTATTTATAAAATATGGGTTTGTTGTATTTACTAACAGCCCTATTAGTTTATTTCATTGTACGCGCGCGCGCGCACTCCTGTGTGTTTGTACTACATAGAACAATTAAACCAATGACGAGGTTTTCTTTTAATACTATAATTCATCTGATAAAATATGTAGGAGTTATTACTTCAACCAACCACCTCCAGTAGACTGAAAAGAAACTAACTCTTAACCTAGGTAAGCTTAGGTAAAGCCTAGGTAACCTAGGTATCCTTTTGGATACAGTAAGCATTTTATTCGAAAATGAAGACTGTTTTCTTTAAAAATTATTTAATACAGTTTTAACTAATTATCCGTGAACGGTTTTCCTTAAAAGTTATAATCTCTATTGAAGAGATTTTCAGGAAAGTGTTTTTGTGATAAAGTTCTAATGCAGTAGGTAGTGACGCCTTAAGCCACCGGGTTGGTCTAGTGGTGAACGCGTCTTCCCAAATCAGCTGATTTCAAAGTCGGAAGTTCCAGCGTTCAAGTCATAGTAAAGCCAGTTACTTTTATATGGATTTGAATACTAGATCGTGGATACCGGTGTTCTTTGGTGGTTGGGTTTCAATTAACCACACATCTCAGGAATGGCCGAACAGCGACTGTACAAGACTACACTTAATTTACACATACA
This sequence comes from Lycorma delicatula, assembly GCF_047948215.1. NCBI lineage: Eukaryota > Metazoa > Arthropoda > Insecta > Hemiptera > Fulgoridae > Lycorma > Lycorma delicatula. The sequence continues at coordinate 20,392,122 of NC_134459.1, forward strand.
TATCATCCTCTTTCATCGTCTAAATTATTATCTGAATGGTAATTATCGGAGGCTAATCAGGAAAATGAAAAGTTAATTTTCTAATCCAGTCTTAATAACGTTTTGGTTTTTTATATAAAATCCTATAACGGAGCTAATCTAAGTTAAGGATGGCAAACTTATTCAGGATAAACCTATTTATTCTTAATATTAATACTAAGATTATTTAGCATTATTTTATATTGTTACAAAACACTGTTAACAACGTAACAGATAAAACAATGTTAATTTTACTTCAATTTATGCAATATACTAAGCATTAAAGTGTACAACAATATAAATATTATTTACATTAGCTTCATATTCTTGTATTTTCTTGATATTACTAATTCTACAACATTGAATTTTAATGAATGTGCGCGGATGTTCATTTGTAATACGAGTATTATTTTGTTTAATTTTTTTTTATTATTCTTTTGTCGTTTTTCTAAGATAAGTTTAAATTTTACTATTTATTTTAAAAATATCTTTACATTTTATATTCCCTTTTTAGAAATATTATATAACGTGGCTTATATTCTGCACACAGGTAATCCTTTGCAAGTATTATGTTTCCTAATTATATATTGTAATTCTTTCTTATGCCATATTTTTTCAAAGACAAATAAAGGTTGATTCATTCATTTATATTATCTTGTTTTTGTCCACTTTATCTAAATAAGATTAAAATTACAAATTTCTTAATAATATCTGAAAGCTGATTCAAAATCTATTCCAATAAATTAAAACTTCTATTTCAATACTGCAAAAATGATTAAAAAGTTATGTATGCTTATATTTTATATATGCAATATATTTTGTGTTTAAAAAAGCTAAAACAATACTTTTTACGTATTTTAAGTATAAATATAACAGGATTTTTTTTTCTAATAAATTTTTCGGAAACTTTTTTTAAGTTTTCAGTATTTAAAAAAAAAATTTAATTAAAATTCATTATTAATAACTAATTAATTTCTTGCTCCTATCTTTTCAAACTTATTTCTTTTTATTTTGATAGAATAGCAATGGATTATACGCTTATAACTTACTGATTCCTAACTGGTTAAATTTGTGTTGCGACAACGGTACAATAATGCTGATGTGATGTTTTTAAAGAAATAATATATAATATTATAAATTTATGCCTCCTCAATAAATTTTTACACATCAAAAACTCTAGTTAATTCTGAAGTAATATATTTACCTATGTAAATTAATCATGTAAGAAATAAAATAGAAATTATGAGATATTTAAAATACGAGTAAATTTGTTAATATTAATTTTAATAAAATTATTGTGAAACTGAACTTTATGACGCATAATTTTAAAGATTCCAAAAATAGGCGTTATAATAGTGATAGGAAATGCTAATAATTAACGTTAAAGATCAAAATTAACTATGTGCTAGATATCGTCTCCACCATCACGAATTATAAATGTTAAGAATTATTGATTGATAATGCGCTGGATCTTTTTTAGTTGTATTTAAACATTATTAAGTAAATACTTACTTACTTACTAATGATTAAATATAAAATTAATGTAATTAATTAATAAATAATAATTTTGCTAATTCTTTTTCTGTGATGTACGGGCATTGACTGCTGTGGTCATTTTGCCGAAATTAAATTTTTAGCGTATGAAAAATGCAGTGTCTGACTGGGATTCGAACTTGGAATCCCGAAAATGGCTAAGGCGCTACCACTCTACCACGGAAATTGGTAAAATATTATTATTTAATTATTAATTAATCTACCATTTCTGATTATGTGATCAGTAAAAGTTTCATTTCAATTTTTAGCTCTTGTATTTACTGAAAAAAAATTTTCCTCCGGGCCGGATTTGAACCAGCGACCTATGGATATCTTCAAGTTTATAATCACACTACAGTCCACCGCTCTACCAACTGAGCTACCAGAGGATGCTGTTTATCGTGACTGTAACACATTCAAGATTTTTAAAAACATTTATTAAACGAGTGTAAACAACATATAATGTGCGTCTGTTATATGTTACGTATAAACCTATTATATGTGACATATAATAAACGCACATTAAATCTTACTTTCACTCAAATAATAAATCTTAATTATATGATTAAATTTCTGTTTGGGGATTTATTATTAAATAGATCCCATATCACTTCTAAAGGCATCACTTTATTCTCCGTATTTAATCGCCTGATTGTAGTATGATTAAAAATCTTGCAGATATCAATAGATCGCTGGTTTAATCCGACCCGGAGTAGATTAGTCGAAATTCAGATGACTTTGAAAGTAATTCTTTTTTAGTACAAGGAAGTACTGTAATCGCGAAAAATTTCGGTTTTCAGATTTCAACGGAAATATCCATTTCACCATTCCTGAATCTATTTTGACTAGTTTCGGTATGACGTCTGTACATGCGTGTGTACATACATACGTACGTATCTCGCATAAGTCAAAAACGAAAGTCGTAGAATGTTGAAATTTTGGATTTAGGACTGCTGTAACATCTAGTTGTGCACCTCCCCTTTTGATTACAGTCGACTATGCCAAAAGTTCCTAAAAAAGTCCAAAATCGCCAAAAATTTGGATTTTTGATTCTATCATAACTGCAGTAATAAGCCCTTATTGATTGAGAACTTTTCAACGATATATCATAAGTAGTACTTATTTTCATTGGTTCCAGAGTTATAGCCAAAAAAAAATATAATTAATTAATTTTTTCTTACAAGCGGAAGGCCGACTTCATTTACTTCTTTTTTTTTTAAATTTAAATATATTGATTTATTAATAATTATTAAACTCTGATTGTAACAAAACCAAAAAAATTACAAAAATGTATTTGATTACATATAAAAAATTATTTTTTAAAAAACTTTTATTTAACTAATATTAATATTAACATTAATAAAAAAGGATGCAAATTAGAAAAACCCACTAAAAAGTAAAAAATAAGAATTAAATCAAATTGAGAAATTTTAAACAAAATAATATAATATATTAACAAAGATAAAAATGCACTGAAAAGTAAAAAATTCAATTATATAAATATCTAATAAATAACCAATAAATAAATGTAATAATTATTAAATTAAAAAATTAAAAGTAATGAAAATATTTAGTTAAATAAAAGCGTGGCGCAGTTTTTATAATTTATTTAAAACAACCCAACATTTATTTTTACAATTAATCTTCATTTTCATTTTCAATAAAATAATTCTTATTTTTTACTTTTTAGAGGGGTTTTCTAATTTGTTTCCTTTTTTATTAATGTTAATATTAATATTAGTTAAATAAAAGCTTTTTTCAAAAATAATTTTTTATATGTAATCAAACATATTTTTGTAATTTTTTTGTTGTTTTTTTTTTTTGTATTTTTTTAAGACTAAAATTAAAGCTTTTAAAAAAGTAAAAATATTTATTTTTACACATTGAAGTTACATACGTGTACCAAATTTCAATCATTTTCATACGATAGTTCATGAGAAATGAATATTTTCAAGTAAATGCATGAATTTAGCGTAGGGGTAGCGCGTTGTGGCGTGGGGGTAGGTAATATCAAATTCCGATACTGTAGTGCTGTATTGTCATCGAAGTTATATACGTGTACCAAATTTCATTGATTTTCATACGATAGATCAAAAGATACAGCAGTTGCAAGACTTGATTATTCCTAACGCGAGTTATATAAAATCTTTAAAAAAAAAATTACAATAAATAATAATTCAATAATAACAATAAAAAAAATAATAATAATATTAATATTTTATGTGTGTAGTTTTAAAAAATTTGTATATGTAATTTAATATACGTACAAGGAAGTCAAGTAGTGTCCTTTTTTGTCGGTAAAATATTAATTTCAATTTTAAGCTTTTTGAGGGATTGAAGAAAAAAAATTCCTCCGGGCCGGATTTGAACCAGCGACCTATGGATATCTTCAAGGTTACAACTACACTACAGTCCACCGCTCTACCAACTGAGCTACCAGAGGATTCATTTTAACCTACTTTGCAATACAAGGAAAGATTTAATAAATTTTTATATATTATTGAAGAAATATTTAATGTGTATTGTTTATATATGAATAAACATTCATATGAAACATATCATTATGAAACATATTCATAATGTCAATTGTTATTTTGTTAAATTTGCTGTTTTACTACAATTTTTATGAAAATGTAAGGGAAATCAGTAATAAAAAAAATATGCTTCTTCTTCTCCTTTCCACATTATTAGACGTCGTTGTCATTCCCGAACTCCCAACAACTCTTTGTCTCTTGATGTGGTGTTTTGTTCAAAGCGATTGACCCTATCGATGTCCATCCCAGTCGTCGCTTCCATCTGTACTCAAAAATTCTTTCTTTGGATCTCATAAGTTTCTAAATTTAATTGAAAAAATCAACCTGTACGCTAGCAGTAATGATATACTTAAAAGACTCTGAAAATTTTCTTGTCGTATTTTTAATATTTTTTATTTATAAACTCTAATAAGTATTAATGCTATATGGTGTAACCATTATCTGTTTATTCTTTTTAGCATTTAATTATATCATTAATAAGAGTAGGCATTAAATGGATTTATTGATAGAGAAACAGTTTAGACATTAATTAATTAATTAATCAATAAAAACACAAAAATTATCTTACGTAAAATAATAATGTAATACAATACAATTTTTAACTTAGCACAGCTATAGCTCAAGAAGGGAAATTATTCTAATCGATCCACTTTGGGCATAATCGGTTTTTAGCGAATCTTGACGTCTTGACACCTAAGGAACCCAAAAAACCGGATGGAAATTATACGTATGTTAATGTTCGTATGTACGCGCGCGCCCGTGTGTTTGGTTTTGACCCGTAAATCATCTGATATCTCCAGAACTAATGAACCAATTTTGATCAAACTTGGTCACATTAATTGTATATAAGGGGTGTTGATGCCGTTAAACCTTCAACTCAAAAGGTCAAGCGGGTGAGGCTGCAGAGCAAGGTCACCCTCAATACCTCGAGATCTCGCCTAATTATGGTCATATTTTTTTTAGGCGCATTTGTTAACGTTTAAACAATAACAATATTCCCAAAAAAATATTTGAAAATCGCACCCCCACCCCAAAAAATGCTCTAAACTAGTGGCCCAGTGGGCATATTGTCTCTCGCTGTCACCGTAAGGATCGTTAGTGTCGCAGTTCGCCTTTTTGGACATTCCGCCATTTTGGAATTTCTCTTTTTCCCTCTGGGAAATTCCATTTTCTCTCGTCCTCTTAGACCGAAAAATTTTAAATTCCACAGGGTTGCAAACCAAATTATTTTTTACACTTTAAATATTAATTTTATTGGTAATTGTAAGCCTGAACGTTTCCAACCTTAATATTTTTCAAATTGAAGTATGTTGAAAAATATGTTATATAATTAATAAAAATATAAGTTCCAAAAGTCGGAAGAGTGAAATTACCTTTATATTCTTCCTCAGAATTTGTAATGGCAGCAGCGTTGTTATCAGCTGTTTTGGGTAACTCCATCATATAGTGAGGATACAATGAAGCTGTCTATTGGCCACTTAAATACGTAAAATATATAAATTTGTATATTTAACTTAATTAGACGAAGTTAGCGAGCGAAGCGAGCGTAGATTATGTTTAGTTAGATTATATTGATATACTGCGCGATACGTCATTACACGGAATCAACATAATCTAAATCAAACATAACCTACGCTCGCTAACCTCGTCTAATTAACGTTTAAAATAAAAATGATATACAATAAGTTATATGTATAGATGATTTTATTTTTATATACGCAAACGATTGGATTTTTGTAGAGGTCCCATATAACCGGTAAGTACCGATATTCTTTTTTTGTATACCTTGTAAATCCAAATTACTGTTTCAGATCTTTTTAACAATATAACACCTTGTAGAGTTAGCTACAACAGCTATCACACAGGCCACCTTATTGTCTATAGTAAAAAGTATATTCTTCCCGGTACAATAATTATTTACAACACGAGGGCTATCAACATTTAGCGATTAATCACAAATATAATTTCATACATCCGGACACGGGAGCCCATACACAGACAATCGAGCGTGCGTGGTGAGAAGTGCGTTCAAACGTTCCTCGGTAGGAAATTGTAAGCACCACTTTCACGGGCATCTCGCAGAGTTCTTTTTCAAAAGAAAATACAGGGACTACAAGACCCGAGTACATCATTTATGATCCAGTCTTTCTTCACTGTATCCTGACTATATTATGGAGGTGCCCAAAACATCTGATAACAACGCTACTGCCATACAGATTCTGAGGAAGAATAATGAGGTAATTTCATTCTTCCGACTTTTGAAACTTGTATTTTTATTAATTATATAACATATTTTTCAACATACTTCAATTTCAGAAAGATTAAGGTTAAGGACGTTCAGGCTTACAATTACCATTTTATTTTATTTCGTTAATATTTCATTCAAACGTTGGTAGCACTGATGTACAGTTGTTGTAATCGTTTGCTACGTTGTGACGTCACATTTTAACGGTAGAATTAAATAAATGAATAATATTTAAAGTGTAAAAAAAGTAACTCTCGAACTCAATCAGCTGGTTGACTCGGTAGCTGGTGCGTTAAGCTTCGCGGCTACACCAGTCTGCCGATCGTACAAGCGAAATTAGTTCTATGTAAGTTGTGAAATTACATAAGTTTAATTAGTGCTGACCGTTGCCGTTAGTATCGCCATTCCCGCACTAATTAAATACGGTATGCGCGCACGCTTTAGTTAGAATCATTGAAACCCACCGGGTTGGTCTAGTGGTGAACGCGTCTTCCCAAATCAGCTGATTTGGAAGTCGAGAGTTCCAACGTTCAAGTCCTAGTAAAGACAGTTATTTTTACAAGGACTTGGATACTAGATCGTGGATACCGGTGTTCTTTGGTGGTTGGGTTTCAATTAACCACACATCTCAGGAACGGTCGAACTAAGAATGTACAAGACTACACTTCATTTACACTCATACATATCATGCTCATTCATCCTCTGAAGTATTATCTAAACGGTAGTTACCGGAGGCTAAACAGAAAAAGAAAAAAGAAAGTTAGAATCATTGAATTAAATAAACGAATAAATATTACATTTAAATAAAATGATGAACATTTTAAATTAAGTTTTATGTGTATGTGTGTGTAAGCCGTGCATCAGAAACAACCCACAGTTGTGGACTTTCCCGGAACGCACTTTTGGTCGCGTGACGGGAAAGTTGTACAACTGTGTTGTCAGCTTTTTTTCTTTATATTTTGAATAAAAACGATTTACAATTACTATACATCCTTCCTACTGTGTAAGTTAATTTATTTCGCGTATATTGAATATATGTGACTTAAGTATTAATAAACTATGTGGTTGATGTGTAGTTTTTGTATATATTTTTTTGTTGTCTTGAATTGTATTTAATTTTGCTTATATTTTTTTGTACCTATTAAATTTTCTTTTTTTTTTTTTTTTTTTTTTTTTTTTTTTTTTTATGATTTATTTTTTGATCGTCATGAACATCATTTATTTAAGGTTATATATTTAAAATAATTGATTTATTTCTTAAAAATATTTCACCACATGTAGTTTTATTTCTATTGTAACAAAAGTTAAAAAAAAAAGAAGAAATTACTTGGTATTAGTGATCCTTTGGTTCTTTGGAATAGATAATAATATTAATAATAAAAATAAAAAATGACACATCACAATGCGAATAAAATATAATAAAGGCAAAGGATAATGTAATTTCTCCATTTATATTCCAATTTTATTAAATAAACAGCCGATGGATAGAAATAAATTAAATTATATAGTAAAATAAGTTATGTATCCGACAAAGTATTTTTATCTTCATGTGTACTCGTACGTGTAGTTATAGATTGTAAATTTTTTTTATCACTGTTTATTTTTTAATATATTTAATTAACTATAAGATAACTTAATAAATAATATCTATGTTAAAATACATGTACGAAGATTTATAACAAGTTAATAATTCATCGTAGCAGAAATATAAAATAAAACAATTTAATTATCATAAAATTTTGATTATCTTTTTTTTGGAGGTACCATCAACTTAGGTTCAAAGTAATATAATTATAGAAAAAATTTAAAAAAATAATAATTATCAGAAACTACCCCGACGGGGAGTCTTATTCTTTAAGACTCTGGGGGTTGGCATCCCCACGGCCCTAGCCACTGCAGCTTTACTTCCCACTACACAATGAGCTGCAGAACACTTTACACTATATACATACACAAACACTACACAATTTACAACATATACCCTTACACAACTCATTACAACATCCTACACTATTTCTTCTTACACGTACACTCGGTGATGTTGCGACACCTTACGAAGCGTAACCATAACCCAAGGTGGCAACTATCGTGATGACGGGTGAATGGCTCTACGTAATGAGTCTCGAACGATGTCCTCTGAGGACCGGAGCGAACCCAGTTGTATTTTGCTATTTTGCTCTAGCTCCAGTTGGAGCTAGAGCAAAATAGCGCGCTCCAACAGAGCGCGCGCTCTGTTGGAGTGGTCTGTTATATCGCCGGTACTCGTGGGACAAAAATTTCAGTTCCAAAAATAATTTCTATTATGGTTGGTGGTCCATCTGAAAAAACCATCGTTTTTAGTCTAGAAAAATATACTGAATTCTAATGAATCAAATCTAAAATATAAGAATATTCGTTTTGTTGTTCTTCGAAATAATCAGGAGGGTGGCTCCCTCCAAAAGGTCTCACCTTTTCTGATAAACAAATGTGTCACTGGTTTCTTCAAAAACCATCAGAAAACTACGAGACAGAACGATTCTGATAGAAACTTTTAATGATGAGCAGAGTCGCTCCCTGTTACGTGTCAGCAATATGGGTGTCATAAACATAAGTTCGACTTGCCACAAGACCCTAAATACCAACCGGGTGGGGGGGAGTGTAATTTTTTGCGTGACCTTCTGGAGATGGATATAAATAAAATTAATGATGAACTTCGTAATTTTGGAAATGAAAAGGAAAATTTGGAGATGAAAAGAATAAAGAAACGACACTTGTATTAACTTTTAATCTTCCGGTACCACCAGAGAAGATTAAAGTGGATTACCTGTCGGTTCAAGTGCGACCTTTCATCCCCAACCCACGACGATGCTTCCAATGCCAAGGATACGGCCATACCACAACTTCTTGTTCGAAATCTGCAATTTGCGCACTATATGCGAAAGAAGGTCACAACGACACCAACTGCCAAGAAGAAGAAAAATGTGCTAACTGTTGTGGAACACATTCAGCTTATTGCCTGACAATCGAGATGCCCAACTTTCATAGAAGTGAAGACAATCCTTAAAATCTGTACCAAGCAATAGCTTTCCTTCCCAGCCGCCTTAAGAGAATATAAAAAAAGACAGTTAACTTTCGAAACCTCGTTAAACCGAGTGTCTCTTTTGCTACTGCGACATCAATTAAAGCTCATATAAATTCAGGCGACCAACAGGGCTGATATGTCGTAAATTTAAATTGCCCAGGAACATTTGTCGAATCCTGGACAACGATAAAAAAGTTTTGGACCGGGTATTTTTATCTTAGAAATATTAGTATATGTTAGATACCTTTTAATAGCGTTACGAATTTCGTTAAAAATTTTTATTTTTTTTTTGTTATCTGAGAAGGAACCTTTTATATTCTTCTCGGAGTTTGTTAAGTTTATTTTATTTTTATTCTATATATATATATATATATATATATATGTGTGTGTGTGTGTGTGTGTGTGTGTGTGTGTGTGTGTGTGTGTGTGTGTGTGTGTGTGTGTGTGTGTATGTGCAGTTGTTTTTTAAATATTATTTAAGTTTTTTAGTTGTATATTTTTGTGTTTAATATTTTAGTTTAGGTTTTAATTTTGTTTTTAAATTCCTAGCTTAAGTTTTTATTTTTTTGTTTTTGTTTTTAAATTTTGTTGTTAGATTATATTTTGTTTTTATATTTTATCTTTGTTTTCCGGACGATGATAACATGTAAAAGTTTTTCGCCCCCCCAAAAAGAAACCAGAAACTAAAATAAATGTAAATACTTTGTGAGTTTTATACAACGCATAGAATTTTATGGAAACATCTCGTATATCGATGTATAAGTTGTAGGCGAATAGAAAAAATCAAGCTTATTGCATGCACCCTCGCTAATTGGAAATCATAAATATAATCTTTAAACTTTCGGTATCAACGTTAGGTATTTGCTTCAAATGATGAGATGAATGGCAATTTTTGTAGCGTGTGAAAAATGTAATACCTGATCGGGATTCGAACGCGGGACCTTCGGATGAAAGGCCGATACGCTACCACTCGCGCCACGGCGGCCGGCCATATAGTTATATCTACTCAAACTTAACCTACGCTCATTTCGCTCGCTGACCTTTGATCGCTAATCAAGGTTAACGAGCGATGATAGTCTAGGTTGTTAAGTTTGGTTTGATTATATTTATATTTTGTATTTATAATTACAAGCAATAATGCGAATATATTTCATTTTCCACCTACGTCCTATACATTGTTGATTGATGTAAAAACAATTTACAATAATTCTTTTATTTTCGTTTTCACTTATACATAAAAATATGCGTTTATATAATGCTTTCCTTGTATGTAATTAAAAAAATTATACGCTCTGGAAAAGCGGATAGACAGAATATAGATCAGTTGGTATACGGCGGCTTTTCGGCTATTGTGATAGTATGTAATGCACTTACGAATTCTTAAGTACAATAAATAATTCATGTAATTATGTAATAATATCTTTGTTACGTTATGTTTTTCTTTAAAAAAAAAGTAAACTTAAATGTTCAACTAAAAACAGAAATAACTTTAAAAAAATCTCAATGTTACGGTCATTGACTACTGTGGTCATTTTGTCCAAATGACAATTTTTTGCGAATAATAAAAATGCCATGCCTGACTGGGATTCGAACCTGAGGTATCTCCGGATGAAAGGCTGAGACGCTACCACTCGGCCACGGAGATTGGAAAATCAATATAATTGTTTAATGATTAATTAATCTACCGTTTCTGATTATTTGGTCGGTAAAATTTTCATTTCAATTTTAAGCTTTTTTTGGATTGGAGAAAAAAAAATTCCTCCGGGCCGGATTTGAACCAGCGACCTATGGATATCTTCAAGGTTGTTACACACTACAGTCCACCGCTCTACCAACTGAGCTACCAGAGGATACATTTTATCGTAACTGTATTTTACTTAAGATTTTTAAAAAAATGTATTATATGGGTGAAAACAAGATTTATAATACGCATATATTGTACGTCACGTATAAAGGATTATAATAAATTTTAATTGTATGATTAAATTACTGTTCTGAAATCTGTTATTAAATAAATCCCACATCTCTTTTAAAGGTATTACTCTATTCACCGTACTTAATTCCTGGATTGTAGTGATTAAAAATATTTGAAGATATCCATAGATTGCGGTTTAAATCCGACCCAAAGGAGATCCATTAGTCGAAATTAAAATTACTTGCAAAATAATTCTTTTTTAGTAATGACCAAGGAATTTTTTTTTACTTCCTTGTACGAGGTAAAGGAAGTATTGTGATCGCGAAAAATGTCGGTTTTCAGATTTCAACGAAACTACCCATTTTTACCAACCCTGAAACCAATTTGACTAGTTTCGGCGTGACGTCTGAACATACGTATGTAACGTCTCGCATAACTCAAAAACTATGATTAAACGTAGAACGTTGAAATTTTGAATTTAGAAATGTTGTAACTTCTAGTTTTCTACCTCCCTTTTTGATGACACTGAACCAAAAGTGTCCAAAAAAGCCCGAAAAAATCTGAAGAATTTGAATTTTGTATTTTTTCTTAATTGCAGTCATAAGCTCTCATTGAGAGCTTTTGAACGATATATCATAAGTGATGCAATTTTCATTGGTTCCAGATACAGTCAAATTCAATTTTAATTAATTAAATATTTGGATCTTACAAGGGGAAGGCACATCGATTCGAATCAGAATTCATCTCCTTTTTTCTTAACTTTTTTTCTAATTTATTAATAGTTATTAACCTCTGATTGTAAACAAAATTTTACGATAAATAATAATTCAATAATATCATTAAGCAAAATAATAAGAAGAAATATCAGAAGTTATTAATGAAATAAAATTTTATGTACGTTTCATTTAAAAAAAAAAATTCTATATGTAATTTAATAGGCGTACAATGAAGCCATGTGGTGTCCATATCAGATGTTTTACTTCCTTGTACGAATTAAAGGAAGCGTAGTGATCACGAAACAATTCGGTGTTCATATTTCAACGGAAATATCCATTTTGAACATCCCTGAATCCAGTTTTACTAGTTTCGGCGTGACGTATGTACGTACGTATGTATAGGTATGTACCTCGCATAACTCAAAAACGATTAGCCGTAGGATGTTGAAATTTTCGATTTAAACACTGTCGTACTTCCCTTTTTGAAAGAAATATTTGGATCTTAAAGGGAAGGCACATCGGTTCGAATCAGACTTCATCTCCTTTTGTTTTATTTTTTACGGTTTGTTTTATATTTATTTCTTTTAACTTTTCTTTTATTTTAATTTAACTATATTGATTTAATAATTATTAACCTGTGATTGTAAAACTTTTTTACAATAAATAATAATAATAATTAATAATTCACTTATATATCATAAGTGGTACTTATTTTCATTGGTTCCAGACTTACAGCCAAATAAGATTATAATTAATGAAATATTTTGATGTTTAAAGGCGAAGGCACATCGGTTCGAATGCGACTTCATTCCGTTTTTTTCCTTTTTTTAATTTAAATATATTTATTTATTAATAATTATTAACCTCTGATTGTACAAAAATGTGTATATTTAATTTAATAGACGTACAAGGAAGTAATGTGGTGTTCAGATTTTTTATATCTGTAAAATTTTCATTTCAGTTTTAAGCTTTTGAAAGGATTTATTGAATAAAAAAATTCCTCCGGGCCGGATTTGAACCAGCGACCTATGGATATCTTCAAGGTTATAACCACACTACAGTCCACCGCTCTACCAACTGAGCTACCAGAGGTTGCTTGTTAACTTGATTATAATACATTTATGGTTTTAAAAAATGTTAAATATGTGTTAAAACAAGATTTTAAGTTCGTTTATTTACGTCACGTATAAAAGTCTTTGAAATAGAGATTCTTTCAAAAGTCTTTGAAAATATCTTTAAGATTTTTTTTTTCGGTATGTAGTTAACGGAAGTAGATTTTATGATTTTCATACAGAGAAATTAAGAAATATTATTCAGTATTGAACATGAATATGTGGAAGTTTTAAAACCGACAGAAAGGAGAGTGTGATCAGGAAAAATGATTAAACAAATGAAGAAAATTATGCTGTTTTATGAAAATAACAATTTTTAAAATTTGAAAATAAAATTTTCAAAATGGTTGAAGAGCTCACTATTTGAAATCGTTACGAGGGAAGGCCGAAAAGAGATCGCTTTTTAATGAATATATAACAAAGATTTTCATAAAACCCACAAAACGATAACCATTTTTGTTCCTAAAAACATTTAACGAGACAGTATTTGGTTTTTAAAACACTGTTAGAAATACGTATTTTAATTTTTTAAATGTTATTTCAATTATTAAATATTTTATATTAAAGAGGGGTAATAAAAAATATATTCTTGTTATGCATTGCAGTGGCAATGTTTTAGTTAGAACTTAACCCCAAATTTCCTATTTAGCTAATTTCTTAATTTTCATAGTATTTTACTGGTCATATTCGTTTTACTGAATCTTTGTGTAAATTAAGAGAATATATAAAATACCACGGGTTTCAAATATCAAGGGCTTACAAGTAAAGAATTACGTATTAATATTATTCACTCTATAGGTACAATTTTTTATAATTAAGTGGCCATATCTTTTACCCCTTTGACCAATTGTAACTTAAATTAGATGGCAATATTGAACATTCTTCAGAAATTTTTGTACAGAATTTCTCAAAAGTCGGTCACTTCATTCTGAAGATATAAACAAAACGATAACTGTCGAAAAAAACTAATGTGGACACCACATGACTTTCTTGTACGCCTATTAAATAACATATACACATTTTTAAAACTACGTACATAAGATTTTATTTCACTCATAACTTCTGATATTTCTTCCTATCTTTTTTTATTTTATTGTTATTATTGAATTATTATTTATCGTAAAATTTTGTTTACAATCAGAGGTTAATACAATCAGAGGTTGATTTATTACAATTTGTTTAAATTAAAAAAAAAAAGTTAAGAAAAAAGGAGATGAATTCTGATTCGAATCGATGTGTCCCTTGTAAAATCGAAATATTTCATTAATTAAAAATTAATTTGATTATATCTCTGGAACCAATGAAAATTGCACCACTTACGATATATCGTTGAAAAGCTCTCAATGCGGCTTATTACAGTTAAGAAAAAGCAAAAAAATCCATTGTTTTTAATTTGGTCTTTTTTGGGCACTTTTGGTTCAGTTGATTGCAACCAAAAGGGGAGGTGCATAACTAGATGTTACACCAATCCTAAATCCAAAATTTCAACATTCTAAATCTAATCTTTTTTGAGTTCTACGAGATACATACGTACGTACGTACATACGTCACGCCGAAACTAATCAAAATGGATTCAGGGATGGTAAAAATTAGTATTTCCGTTAAAATCTGAATATCGAAATTTATCGCGATCACAATACTTCCTTTACTTCGCAGAAGGAAGTAAAAACCAAATACATAACCGAAGCGATGCAGTAATGTAATTGAATCACTTAATTAATACAAGAATATAACGTTGAGTTCAGAAATTAAAAAAAATTTTTTTATTCTCATTTTTTTTTAACTGAGAAATAATTCATGTCATGTTGGATTACAGGTTTGTTGAATGACGGTCCTCAAAAAAAGTCTGTAAATCATCTAATAATTTTTCATCATTAAAAGCAGTTTTTGGCTTCCTTGTACAAGGACGACTTGTACAAGAACGACCGGTTTTTTCAAATCGTTCTACTATTCTGGTCACTGATTTACTTATTCCTTTTCTGTTCTGAAATTTATTATTAAATATATCAGTACTAGTTTTAAAGGCATTGCTCTGTTACCGTACACATACATCATCTTTCAGTTTAACTTATTAGATGTATTATTATTTGATAAAACTAAATTAATAAAAATAAATAAAGTAAGATACTTAAGATGTTGAAGTGAGAAGCCAAAATGAAAAGTAATAACTTTCATTTTTGTAAAGTAATACAACAAAACCTCATTGTTGTAAAATATGAGATGATTTACTATTCTAATACATACATATATATATATATATATATATATATATATATATAATATTATTGTATATATATATATATATATATATATATATATATATATATATATATGTTATATATTACTTATATATATATATTAGAGAATATATATAGTAAGTATCATTTATAGTGACATAGGATATAATGACATATCAGATTTAGTGACCAAACTTCAAAAACTTCTCTCTTGGTTTGTTTGGTATGCTCTTAATATATAAATACAGTATGTAATATTGTTTATAATTACACGGGTTGTAGTGTCATACCGACATGACACTATAACTACAAAAATTATGACATTTTTTCTACTGCAATGTGACTTTTATCGCTTATAATGACGAACGGAAGTGACTCGTCAGTAACGTAGTATATCTTCATTGTAGTTTTTTTTTTATGCCATCTTTAAACCCACAAGGGGCGACCGGCGTTCGCCTAATAGACGTTACCTCAGTCGCACCCGTGAGCCGTGGCGACGAATAAAGCCACCCTAGCTTAGGGCCTTTACTGCCCTCCCCCCGTCAGGACCCCGATGGGGAGGCCAGAACTCCCTGACCTTCCGCTATCTTCATTGTAGCTAAAGAAATATTTTGACATTTAAAATGAGTCACCTCTTCCTTTTTATCTGCATACGCTGTGTGCCTGTATATCTGCATACCTGTATATATATATATATATATACACGAGTATATATATATTTTTTTTTAAATTTCAAAATTTTTAAATTGTTATAATTTTCAAATTTATTGTATTAAGTTATTTAGGACTGAAAAGATTTACTAATTTTTTTTAAAAATATTGTGATAAAGCAAATAATATCAGTTGACCTAGCCATTTAATTTGTAGTAATATTGCAAATTATTATATTATTATTATTGTTATTTATTATTGCGAAGGCTGTTATTATTAGTATTTAGTCCATTAATAACAATATTAACTGTTTAAAGATTGTTATTGGGTGTAATTTTGAAGATAATATGAAATTAAACCGATACTACAAGTAGTCTTACCTCGTTTTATTACTACCACGCTTTTTCTGTTCTTGCAAACGTAATTGCTTATAACTCGAAAATGAAGGTATTTATCGAGAAAGAGTTTTTTCCATCATTATTCTCGTAAGATTGTACATAAAAATAATTTATCGGATGTCTACTCTCCTATTTGAAAAAAGAACTGTTTGATTGAATCGAAGATGGCTGACAAAGATTTGCAACATACTATTTAGTATTAATTTTGTAACTGTGTAGATCGCGATTGTTTCTTCCTCCAACTATCCTTCCGTTATGAAATAATATTTCAAAACGGCTTCATATTATGAAGCCGTTCTCATACTTTAATATTATTCTACACTAGTAAATTCGTATACATACATATTCTTCAAGAATATTTCAATGCTAAAATTGCGTTTTATTAGAGGTGATCACGAGATGTCAAGATCTGATAAAATCCCGACTCGCACAACTGACATGATATACGTTCACTTATACATAGTATTTTGTATAGTTACATAATATATAACCGGGAAAATAAATAAAAAATAAGCCTTTCAATAAGTAAATATTTAGTAATTAATTGTTTTGTTTACAAATTAAAAAAAACCTGACAACTATGGGTTGTTTCTGATGCACGACACACACGACTTAATTTAAAATATTTATCATCTTACGCAAATAATATTTTTTCGTTTATTTAATTTAATGGTTCTAACCAAAGCGCGCGCATATTTAATTCGCTTGGGTATGGCGATACTAGCGGCGAAAATCGGCACTAATTAAACTAGTGTGATTTCACGACAAATTTCGCTTGTGCGGTCGGCAGACTGGTGTATCCGAGAGGCTTAACACACCAGGTACCAAGTCAACCGGGATCCAATTCGAGACCCAACCAGACCGAGTTAGTTTTTTTACACTTTGAAGTATTATTATTTATCTAATTCTACTGCTCATCTGTGATGTCACGACATAACAAAGACTACAACAGCATTTTTTGCGGTGGGGATGCGATTTTGCAAACTTTTTTTGCAAATATTGTTATTTTTTAATTATTAACAAATGTGACCTTAATTAGGCGAAATCTTTAGATAATGATGGTGGTCTTGCTCTACAGCCTCACCCCCTTGACCTTTTAATTTGAAAATTTAATGGCATCAATGCCCCATATATAGATAGATATAATTTCACCAAGTTTGATAAAAATCGGTCCAGTAGTTTTGAAAATATAGGATAATTTTAGGGACCAACATTGAACGCGCGTGTACGTACGAATATTAACATCCGGAAATTTTCCATCCGGTTTTTTGGGTTTCTTAGGATCTTGACGTATTCACACCTCAAATTTCAATAAACAGTGAAAATCGCTTATGGTCAAACTGTACCGATTACAATACTTTCCCTTCTAGAGCTATAGCGCTATCTAGATGGGAAAGTAAAAGTTACTACGAGACGTTTTATTTCCTATTATTACTCCCACAATTTTACAGTTTCTACAATTTTGATTACTTACAATTCAAAAGCGAAGACATTTATTCATTTACGAGAAAAGGTTTTCGCCATCATTTTTCTCGTTTCTTTTAAATTTATTTATTTCCAAGTGTGTTTGTGTTGATATTTTAATTTTTGTTAATTCCCTTGCATATACAAGGGAATAATATAGGATAATTGTTTAATAGTCAGGATGTACACCCAATTTTATTTTTTTTCCTTTTATTAATTTTTTTAGTAAACAATTTTTGAGTTTCTCTGTACCAATTTTATTTTAATAATCGTTTATTATAACTTATTCTTTGTATAAATCAATTATTAATTACAAAAACACGATAGAAAATATTATTCATATACAATAGCGTACGTTGTTTACTGTGTACAAATAGTTTATATCATAATTATTTTTATAAATTTTATTTATTTATTTTTTTTACTGACGAGTTAATTTACCACAGAAGGTTACATAGAAGCTTTTACGTGGGAACGTGAAAATTTAAATTTGTAGCTTATGAAAAATGCCATGCCTCACTGAGATTCGGACCCGGGGTACCTCCGTATGAAATGCCGAGACGCTACCGCTCCGACTCGAAGATTGGCATAAGCATGAAATTATTGTATACGAATTTATTATAAAATATCATATTTCGAATTCTCTGTAAGTTATTATAGAATTATGTATAAAGATACAAAAATTAAGTTTACAATTTATCCGATTTCGAAAAAATTTAGTTCATATAAAATTGGCACGCTTACTAACTTGAAAACTAATTTTTAATGTAAGACAAGAACAACTGTATGTTACAAGAAACTTATGTCATAATCGTTATCAGATATCAATGCCAAAATAGTTAAGCATGAATGCCCATTATGAATGATAATGACCGTATATGATGTGACGTTGAACATATATTGACGTTGATGTATCCTATTTGATATTTTGCTATCAGTCGCACATCCTAGTTACAAATCTGATATACCTGCAAGCATAATTAATTAACCAAACATAACGTGGTTGAATTTAATCTGTTAAAAATATTATTACGGTTCTCTGATGAAATGTACATATATGCGAAATATGATCTCGACGTGTAGGAAGTTAGAAAATTTATTTTATTTTATTTTAATATTTATAAATAGGTCAAAACGTACTGAAAACACTTCAGTCATGATATATATATATATATATATATATATATATATATACATATATATATATATTTTTTTATTCTTAACAGAAAAAAAGTTGTAGGAATATAATAATTATCTTCTGGATTTGAAAATTCTACTTATTTTCAATTACTATTTATACCTGCTTATTATTGCCAATCTCCGTGAAGGAATGGTAGCGTCTCGTCCTCTTATACGGAGGTCTCGATTTCGTATCGCAGTCAGGCGTGTGGCATTTATCACATGCTACAAAATTCATTTTCATCCATCAGTAAAACCCTAAGTGGGCGTAAGACTTGTTGTTGTTTCTGTGCTAATAAATAAATTACACAATATTTAATTTTAATAAAATTAATATGCTAGTGGTTTTTGGAAATATTATCGCCAGTCACAATAATTCACTCTTTCACAATGTACACAACACTCTGCCTGATGTAAAATATTTCCAGTGTTTTTCCATATTATCTCAGTATCTCCTGTCGGTATCACCTCAAATTCAACAGTATTTCGAATTTAATGAGTAACTCTTCTTTAGTATTAGCATTTTGTTAGTATAATGATAGACCCAAATGAAGTAATCTAGTAGCATTAAGTTGGATGATCGTGAGGGACCAATCAATTGGCCATCCAGTTTAAGAAATTATCATTCAAGTGATTTCTAGCTACTATAGAAAAATGTGGCGTTGCACCACCGTTCTGGAAAATCAATTGCAATCTAGTTTTAAAGGTACATCCTTCAAAAGAACCGGCAAATTATTTTTTTTATGCATATTCCGTAAGGTTGACACCAAATAGTCCGTGAAATTTGTCATAAATACTGCCATACCAAACATTAACGTGAAATCTATGTTGGAAACTAGTTTCCACAGTAACATGTGGATTGACTCCCCTCCATAAATGACTATTATTAGAATTGAAGTCTACGTTTTCTCGTAAAAGGGGGTTCATCAGTAAATAAAATTGAATTTACTATATCAACGCTATCTAGAAGCCGATGACAGAAGTTTGAAAGGAAAAAGATAAAGGAAAGGATAAAGATCTTTCTTTCCGTAGGATCCGCCTTTCTTATTTTTTAACAAACAAGTGCAACATGAATTTCCGCTTGTACAAGTGCCTGGGCTACATTAGATATGCTCAATCACACCGATATGCATCATTAACACGATGATTTACTTGGCGTTCAACAGAAAACGATCTCGTTGGAAATTACCCTTTCGTTCGTAAATGCTGTTGCATCGAAGAATGTTTAAAAAGAATCTTTATTACTTACAGAATGAATAATACGATTTTCTGTCTTTTTTTTTGGTTTGTTTTGCTACAATAAAAATCAGATTTTTAAAAGTTTTTGTATACATTTTATTGCCTGTATTTACATAAATGTTTTCAGAATTAAATCTTCTACAAGTTTTGTTAAATATTCCGCATTTATTAGCCATTTATATTGTACTATAAACCTAAAAAAAATTTTTTTTTTGACACCGAATTTTGTGTTTTGCGTCGGATATCTTAAAATATACTGAAGTTACAGATCTGGGACCTGTTTTATCCTATTTCCCGATTCAGATTACATGAGGAACCACTAACTTTATTCCTTAATTTTAATCCGAATACAGTAGACTTCTTTCTATTAGAAGAGCTAACCGTATTATTATCTTATCTTTCGCTAGCCGTATCTGGAAAACAAATCGTTTGAGGTCTGTGTTTATATGATTTTTTTTTCATATTTTGACCAGTAGAACATGTTCTGAAAGTTTTTCCGTTTCTTCATACTCATGCAGGTTTCTTGCTTTGAATCTCGTCGATAACTGAGTCCCTTGTTCGTATAATGAGCATACCTGCTACTAGTTACATTGTCAGGTATTTTAAATTAAAACTATTAACTACTTGAATTAGCAGTCAAATAAGTTAATCATTTAGGCCACTCCATTGCATTATAATAAAAGTGAATTAATAAATAAAACTTTTTCAAATATTTTTCGGCAATTTAGCTAATAAGTTTCGTAAAACGTTACCTGATCACACCAGATCACACAGTTGAATAGCATTATGAAGTGCAACTGTGTGATCTGTCTGTAACGTGATCGCAACTTTAAAATTTCCCTGACAATATAGCCAATATAATAATTATTTTAAAAACTTTTCTCTCTTGCATTACTTCGTGTATGTCTTAATAATAATTATTATATAAATTTTCTTTCTTATATTGTATATTAAAATAAGATTTTATTTTTATTTTTAAAAATAATTATTGCTAAAATAACTGTAATTATTTGAAAAAAAAGAGTTAAATATTAAAAATTAAAATACACGACTGTCAAAAAAATACATTGCTCTTTAATATAGGATAATTAAAAAGCGTGCGGGTGACAATTTTACGTATAGTATTTGTATATATTATAATTTTTTTTCCAATTTTCCAATTATATATGAATATATGTTAATATATATATATATATATATACACTAGCGGACCCGACAGAAGTTGTCCTGACGTGGCATTGTTCTGTAATAAATGCACAACACCTAAATATAAGTAACTTATTTAAGTTAAAATTGGCAGGAATGTGGACGAAATTTCATTAGTATGAGTATTATCAGTTTGTGATTGTTGTATTATTGTAATGGATTTATTCATTATTTATGTGTAGTATGGTTAATATTTATTTTCACTAAATATTGAGATGTCTAACGAAAATTGAATTAAAAAATCGAAACGTCGTAAAATTAATAATTAGTGTAATTAATAAATTTTCATCCACCCTACTTCTAATTTTCATTTAAGATCATTTTAAAAAAGTACTTTTAAAAAAGTAATAATTTTGAAGTTTCATAACCATGTGATAGCTTAATTAATCAATTAAAAAAAATTAAAGCACTGTAAAAAAAGCAACGTAGTTAAAATTTTAGTAGAAATTTTTATCATTTTTCTCATTCTTTATTTTAACATCTATTTTACCAAATTTTAGATAATTGTAAATTAAAAACAATTTTAGAAAATTTTTATAAAATTAATCAGCTACAAAAATTATAACTTCAATTTTTAAAATATACTTTAAACTATAATTATTATACGTAAATTATATTTTAATTTTATAAATGTTATAATTTATTTTACAAACGGACATTTTTATTTTCAAAGAGCTATTCAATACTTCATAAGTTGCATAGAATCAAATGAGAACTGACAATTTAAATTTGTAGGTTAAGTTGATTGTTATAGAATGCACGTGTATACATCATTAAAATTCTTGAAAAATCATTTAAAATACTCACGTCAATACTGCATCTTACAAATTTGCACAATGTATATTTTTTAATTACACTTTAAAACGTTTTTAAATAAATAATATTCTCAATAAGCGCGCAATTCTAGCAGACTCGGCAACGCTTCGCTATTGCTAAATTTGAGTACATACAAATTAAATGAATACAATTGAAAGTTTCATAAAACCTTAAAAACAATGAACATTAGGAACTTCACAAAATTTAACCTTTCACTTTATAAAAGTCAGAATGTAAATAAATCCAAATGGCAAAACAACAGCACTACCTATCGGATTTAATTCACACCACTCTCTAATCACAGTATTCGGTTGAAAATAATTTTTTAACGAAAAGGGTTGTGGCTGCAAAATCATTACAATTAATACTGAACTTTAAGAAACTTACAAAACATTACGGAACTTCATAAAATTTCACCTTTAACTTTATAAAATTCAGAATGTAAATAAATCCAATTGTCAGAACAGCACTACCTATCCGATTTAATTCGAACTACTCTCTAAACACAGTAGACCGTTAAAAATACGAATTTTAATGTAATAACAACATTAAGCTACGACGCAAGTAACTGGTATGTGAAAAATAAAAAAATAAAAAATTTCCTAGAATCCGATCGCAGCACCAATGACCGGTTCTGACTGATACGCCAAAAATTAAAAAAAAATTTAAAACGCGATCGCAGCTCTCTCTGCCTACCGGATCCAATTGTGAACCTTAACTATCCCAAGATCAACAACAACACATAAATAAATAAATTAATTAAAAAAACATTTTCTATCGGATCAAATTGTGAATCTAAACTATTCTCGAATCCCCTTGAACACACACAACAAATTTTATCAAAATAGGTCCAGCCGTTTAGGAGGAGTTCACTGACATACACACGCACACAAGAAATATATATATAAAGATAGCCTACGATAAAGATAGCCTACGACACTTCCGGTAATATAAGAATTCCAGCGCGGGGACATACACCTATATCGGTTGAGCCGTTGAGCTGCTACTGTGGAACAAACAGAACGGAACCCAAGGGTAGCGGAAGTTTATTATTCTATTCCTATTAATGGTGGAACCTGGACAATTGGACAATGTTCCTTGCTGCTGAGTCTTTCTTTTGTCGGTCGGGTTATTAGTTAGTGGCGGTTATAGATTCTCGTTTTATTTGTGGACGAATTTGGTTTTTGCGTTCCGGGTGGAACAAACATTAGGAATACACCTTAAATACATTCAATCCTTTTTGGGCAAAAAATATTTCAAGAACACGTGCAGTTTCATTAATGTCATTAACACAGATGAAAATATACAGATCACGTTAATGAATGAAAATCAGAAGATTGGTTAACCGTGATGTATTAAATCGAGAGTGTACCAGATTCATGCAAAAGTTAACCTTCGCCTACTAACAAATATCCCATTTGAATTTTGAAAATCGGACAATTGTTTGCAGAGATATTATAAGAGCATCCCATTGTTCCTCCCAAAACTGCTCCCCGAGGTACTCCGTTTGTTTCCAGTTGATGGTGATTGATTTACATCGCACGAAGTACTAGCATCATCTTATCACTCTAGTCTCACACGCAATCCCCGCGGGAAACTCATTATTATTAAACAGAAATTTTTACTAAATAGACATTTTTTTAAATTTATTTTATTTATTTAAAGTAAATTTAATTCTATTAGTTTTGTAATAGTATTCAGTTGACTGATTCGATTCATTCTATTAAATCCAGCTCACACACTGACAGAAGCTCACAGTTCATTAATTGAATTCATTAAAGTTTGTACTTAACCATAAAATCTCTACTACTATATACATATTTAGATAGCCTAATACACTTCCGGTAACGTAAGGATTCCAACGCGGGGTCAAGCATCTAAATCGTTTAGTCGTTGAGCTGCTACGGTGAAATAAATGAACACATACACACCCTAAATACATTATACTCCTTTTTGGACAGTCGTGTAAAAAGATCGTTAACTGAAAAATTACGATGCAAAAAAATCAAAATTACTTGAGAACAAATATGAATGTATTATTTATTAATAGCCTATTAGATATATTGGTATTAGTTATTACTTGGTTAGACATTTTTATTTAAGGTCAGGTAATAAATTTGTCAAAAAAGATGACTTTTTATTAATTTTTTTCTTCATATTTTGAATAATTTGAAAAATTTGAATAATGTAATAAAATTGTACAATTTCATGGAGAAAGTTACTGAATAAAATAATCCACTCCACATTTTTATACACTTATCATAAAGCAAATTATGAAGATTAAACCTAATCGATAAAGATATAATCCTACAAGTGATATAATTAACAAGAATGCATTTTAATTTTATACTACTTACTCCATATTTATTTATTCCACGGCCTTAGGAATTCGAAAATACATAATCGCACTAACCAAAGCCCTCCAATTCTCCCTACCTTGAGCCAATCACGGTCCCTTGACCCAACTTGCCCTAAATCAAACATAACATTATTTTCCTAACGACGCCTGGGTCTATCCGAACTTCTATTGAATCTCCCAGTTAAATATTCTAACTCGGTTTTTTTTGTTGTTATCCGTTCTCGCGATTTGTCCCACCCAGCTCAATTTACTACTTTTAATCATCTAACTACATTCGGACTCTTTAATATAATATGTACAGTTGAAAGATGTGATGCTTCCTTCACTACCCACTATGTTGTCAGTTACAAGGCAAAATATTTTTCTCAAAATTTTATTAACAACAACTCTTTCTTTTTCTGTTGAGCCTCCGGAACCACCGTAAGGTATTATATTAGAAGATGAATGAGGATAGTATGTGTAAATGTAAATGTATTATGGTAAAGTCTCAGGTCGACCATTCCCGAAATGCGTGGTTAATTGAAATCCAACCGCCAAAGAACACCGGTATCCACGACATACTATTCAAATCCGAATTAAAGTAACCGCTTTTATTATGATTTGAACCTTAAAACTCTCGACGTAGAAATCAGCTGATTTGCGATGGCGAGTTCACCACTAGACCAACCCGCTGGGTTTTCGAAAATTCTTAATTTACCTTTATCTGCCAGTCTCACAACCTTATAAGACACCCGATAAAATTATTGTTTCAGATATACTAATTTTTTAATCAGTTTTGGTTATAATCGAGAACTCCATAGCTTAATTACTAAATAAAAACATGTATTTAACTTGAATGTAACCTTTTCTGAATTTTCTTATTAATTTAATTACGGCTTGTTATAATCATCCTTAAATATTTAAATCCACAAAATATAAGAGTAATGTAGTACTGCTAAAAATTAAAAACAAAATATTGTTTTATCTAATATCGTTTTAAATTGATGAAAATTTCCCTAAATAATTTTTGAAATAGATAATTTTCAACTAAATATTATTTTGGAATGTATTTCCTTTTCTTTAATTGATATTTAGTGTAGTACTTCATAACAGGCTGTAAACTTAATTACGCCTTTTTCAATAGTTCTAAAATAATTATGGTTAGCTGAAACAAGAACAACGTATACTGATCAAACGGAGATTCATTTAAGGTTAAATTGTTAGATTTTAAAGCTGGTTCTAAATTATCATAAAAAAAAAATGTTAACAGTAAAGTAATCTAAATCGTACTGACTGTAGTCTAAAACAAATTGACGATTTAAAAATATATTTGGTAGTTAAAAATCAACAAATTGTTGTTGGTAACTAGTGAACTAATAACTATAGTAATAACTATAATAACTGATAACTATAGTTAACTAATTAACTATTTGTTAATGGCAATTTATTCCCCGAAAAGTTAATGAAAATTTGATTTTGGCCTGAGTTTATTTGATTTAGAATAAATTTTAAATCAACTAGATTGAATTTGATTTTTATATAGAATTATCATAAGATCATTTTGATAACACTGTAACAAACACATATTATATAATCTGTCATAAAAAACGGTATTATTCTTATAACTACGATAATATTCATTTATGATAAAGGCTTTACGTGACAGGCAAATATTATGAGAATTATATAACACCACTGTTTAATTGATTTTTTGGTTGTAATTTCTATATTTTGCATACTTTTAACTATCGATATTATTAACGGAAAGACCAGCGTTGCGTTGCGTTTCATTTTATTTTTTTTTTTTTATGGCTTACCAAAGGAAGAAGAACCGTTAAGGTCATTACTCAACTGATGGGGTGGCGGTGTGCGCTTCTGTGCTAATGGAAAACATATTTTATATCAGAAGCCAAAGGGATATCGACGACGCAGTGAAATGACGGTGAACTCGTATATTCTGGGTATTGGAAGGGAGAAAGATTGCTAGCGCTACCACCTAACGCTCATACATTCAGTCATTCCACACTCACTGATAGACTTTCCTGTATAGGACAGTATTGGAAAACCCTGCTCATTCCATCTGGCGATGGCCCGTAAACTCCGTAATATAAAAATGAATAAAAACATATCTATATACACTTAAATTTTATATTTAAAAATGTATTGACCTGTCTTATTAAATAATAATAATTTAAAATAACTTAAAACGCGTTTAAATAAATGAAATTAAAAAACAATTCTGCTGCACATGATTACCCATTGTATGAAATATTTTGATTATTTGTAATATACCAATAAAGTACCTACAAAAAATTAAATTCCACAATATATGTAACTCCCTCTACTGAAGTTGCATTAATATTCGAGATGATTCAAAAAGGACTTCTCAACTTTAAAAGTATATAAAAATTAATTGACATAACTTACAGATTCGGTTGAAGTCTCAATTCGTAGAAAAACACATCAAGTTTGTCACCCAATATTCACTTTGACCTTCAATTTTGCTTCTATTTTTAATGGTATAGTATCGTGCAGAAAAATTACATTAATATCTCGGTTTACTTTATCTAAGTCTTTCTTACGGACCTTTCTAAAAAGGATTACCAGCTGCATTACACGGGATTTCAGATGCTCTTATGCAACATTAAATTTCTAGAGAAGTTAAAAATAAATCACTTCACTTCTCACTTAGAAGTAAAGTGATTTATTTTTATTACTCTTTTCACTTCTCACTTCACCTAACACAAAATGCTTCGTATGCTTTAGTTACAGATATTGTATTTTTCAGGAGTGACTACTTACTCACCCGGTTTTTTTACCAGACAGTTGTTGATCAGCACTAGAACTTTTTAATAGCGCAAGAAGTATTTTAATAATTACAGAATTTTAAGGCCAAAATAAATTTTACTTAGGTTTTAATTTAATTAATTTTTTTAAGGAGCTTTAATATTTTAGTTAAAAATTAGCCTAAGGTGAAATCTCGCAATTTAAAAATAAAAATATTTACTAATTAGCTAAGAATATATATAGGCTATTACTTTATACTTTCGGATGGCGTTAAAAAGAAACCGGTTTCCATAACAAAATAGCGCATGCGCAGTAGATATCAGATAAGCTTAAATATCTTCATACGTACAGTCATTTTCTATTTGGTTCTATACAACTCGAGTAGTACTTTAAGGAATACGGAGGCAATTGTTGTGGCTGATTCCAATTGCGAGGTACGCAGTGTCATTCGTTTATTATTTTTTTTCAAGGAGAAGGAATATCTGCGGCCGAGTTGTAAGTCCCCCCTACAATCCTTTTTCCTACGAACTGAGAAGATAACGAAGATTGGTGGAAGACAGCGACGAAGAACGGAGAAGAAATCCAGCAGCCGTCCGACGAAGAGAACGAAGAGACCTGCACTTTCCAATCTGTTGCCCTTCTCAGAATTCTCGATTTTTTTTAAAGTTATGGTTATAAATATTTATAACAAACACGGAGAGTGTGGCAAAAAGGATAAATCATGAAAGAAGACAAAGATAATGAAGAGGAAGAAGAAGAATCTACAAAATCAAGTCACTATCCTTCGTTACCTCATCTTACAATTACAATTATTAACCTACAGATAACATGCGATTCCCTCCCCAAAAGGAGTGCTTTGCATCCTCCAAAAATAGGCCCCATCAGGAGCATTCCTGGTAGACTGAAAGACCTTCAGTCGACGAACTGAAGGGAAATCACGTCGATCGAAAGATGGAAATATCTTTCTAATCTCCCAAGGAATAACCCAAATTAAAATATCATTTCAAAACCCGATCTACACAGGACCGGAACGCAATTCCCAATTCCAACCATCTTAGAATAAAAACAAATATATAACGGTCATTAAAATTTCAATTCCTACCCGATAATTAGAAAAGTCCAGCTGCAAGGGAACGATATCCAGGCTCTGAGAACAATAACATATCTCCCGACACCTTTGCGTTAAGTTCCGACTTTTTAAAAAATCTGAATATGCTGTTTGTAATAAATACCGCTTCACAATTACTGAACTTAGCGAAATTTTCCTAAAATTTCGAGGTTCACTCTTTACAGAATCGTTATAGACATACTGGGGTTTCATAAGTACTGTAAAACGATGCACATGGAAATAGCTTACAGATTCACACAAACCGAAAGTAATTGACTTCTCTTCAATAATATCAAAATAAGAGAAGGAGATTTTTTGAAAGTATTGTTAATGGAGAAGAAACATGGGGTAAGTTCATCAATATTGAGACCAAAAAAAAGACATTCCACATAGTGGACGTACACACACTTGCCGAACAAGTCCCAAAAATTCAAACTAATTCCAGCAAATGTTTTGGTTAACTCTTTTTGTAACCCTAAAGGAATTTTTTTTAGTAGAATTTATGAAGTCGAGTGCAATAATCTCAGATGTTTATTTTGAAACAATTGAAAAAGCTTAGGAGACTACTACGTAGACTAAAACTTCTTTCTCTCTTTTTCCTGTTTAGCCTCCGGTAACTACCATTTAGATAATACTTCAGAGGATGAATGAGGATGATATGTATGAGTGTAAATGAAGTGTAGTCTTGTACATTCTCAGTTCGACCAATCCTGAGATGTGTGGTTAATTGAAACCCAACCACCAAAGAACACCTGTATCCACGATCTAGCATTCAAATCCATGTAAAAATAACTGGCTTTACTAGGACTTGAACGCTGGAACTCTCGGCTTCCAAATCAGCTGATTTGGGAAGACGCGTTCACCACTAGACCAACCCGGTGGGTACGTACACTAATACTATAATTATTGTAAAGGAAATTTACAAAACTAACCTACAGTATTTTGGATTGCATTTACAAAAATTTGTAATTATTCCTTGTCTTGTTCTTGTTTTTAAATCCGTGTGAAATTCTGTGTATTCTCGCACGACATCTTCAATTTTGCGCTTAAAGATTAAGCTTCTATTCAAAGATGGATCAGCATCTATAAAAACGGGAAAACATCTTGGGATAGTTTAATGCCTTTAATAAGTGTTTTACCATGTAAGGTTTTCCAGGGATCGTATCTTCTTTCTACCTCTTCACGTTCATACTGTACCTGAGCCATTAAATCTTTCAATATTTTCATTTTAATTTCACTACATAATAATGTACGCAAATATAGAAAAGACATCGCAAAATATTGCACCGCGAATAAAGAAATCGCGAATACGGGAAGCAGGAATAAGGAGATTTTACTGTATATTGTTTTAACGAAAGAGAAACATCAATTTGTTGTTTTATAAATATTTGTCTTAGTTTTTGTTACAATTTATATAAAGCATCTGAAGTACGAGAAACAATCAAATTTGTTATCTCTGAGAATAAGAATTTACATTATACTTTCAGTCTGTAGTTAACAGAGCTAATGTTTAACTTGTCTGGCTGGCATGTTATATCCGAAGCCGTTAATTGGCTCGTCGAAAGTCACATAAAATCTCCTCAATTTTTTTTTAATATGCCTAGTATTGGATGTTTTTTCTTCTTGAGAATAGCTATTCCAGTTCCATGAGTGACTTTATCTCGTCTCAGATTTTGTTTATTAATCCACCGGGATGGTCTAGTGGTGAACGTGTCTTCTTAAATCAACTGATTTGGAAGTTCCAGCGTTCAAGTCCTAGTAAAGGCAGTTACTTTTATACGGATTTGAATACTAGATCGTGGATACAGGTGTTCTTTGGTGGTTGGGTTTTAATTAACCACACATTTCAGGAGTGGTCGAACTGAGACTGTACGAGACTACACTTCATTTACACTCGTACATATCATCTTCATTCATCCTCTGAAGTAATACCTGAACGGTAATTCCCGGAGGCTAAACAGGAAATAGAAAGAAAGGTTTTGTTTTTCACTTTTAACGTATACATACAATTAATTTCTATCAGAATTACAATAGTTGTAATGTTTTTTAAAATGCAATTTTTAATCAAGACACGTAAATATTTTACCAAAATGCATTCCTTGTCATAGAATATATTTAATATAAAAAATACTTTAATTTTTTTTTTCACAATTCACTGTCTTTCTTAACCTGAACACTTTCTTAGTGCAATACAACTTCTTCAGACGAGCTATTCTTTTATATTTTTAAATTATTACAAAAGAAATTCTGTTATAAAATAATAGAGAAAATTAGTAAAATCTTTCAGTGTTAAGAAATCTTTTGTAATCAGCATCTGTTAATAAAGAGAACCTTTTTCTGTATTTTTAATTATATTTTTATAAACGTTTTAATATTTTTAAATCAAAGGTACATTAAACTTTGCTGAGGAAGTGGTATTGCGGTAAAAGACAATCAGAGTAAATAATTAAAAAAATGAAATCGCGAAACATGAGTAAAATTTGGAACGGTTTATAAATAACAATCTTTCATACATAGATAAATGAATTAAAATATCTGTGTATTAACCCATATACACAGACACACATATGTGCATTTATATATAAATATATAATTTTATATTGTTTTACGTGCGCGCGCGTGCACACACACACAGACACACATGCAACAGTAATAATTCAAAAAAATAGAACTGAAATAGTTTGAAGAAATTTCTGGAAATAAATGGTTTTTTTTCTTACTAACGCAGTGTCAGTTTTTTTATTATATTTGTTAAATCTTTTTTTAGAATAAATTTTCATCGATCCCTAGTCAAATTATTTAACACAATTATTATTACCTGCACACTACATAAACTCGTACAAGCAATTCTCAAAACTACTTATTACTTATTACTTTTAACTCCATGGATCTTCATATATAAGTCAGAATTACATGATTTGTATGTAAGTAGATAATACAAACAATTTAAAAAATATTCCCCCTAAGTCTGTCACAGTATAACCTTAATGAACATTTGTTTAGGTTATCTTACATTCGCCTTTGTAGGAAAAATGTAGATTCATATCTAAATCACGATAATTAATATTAATGCTAATGACGTCTCGTGTTATTTAGTAAGTTAACTAACTAGCTTTAAATGTGACGCATGGATTTAAAAAAATATATATATATTTATAGATGTCGTTTGTATGTTTTGTTGGGGGTTTATGTGATAGAAAAATAGGAACGCATTTATTTAATTGAGATTTTGAGATTAAAAAAAAAAATAACGATAAATGTTATGTTAGAAATAGATTAATCTTCGTTCAAAATTTATAGTTATTTACAGCTAATTAACGTGTGATTATAACGTTGTAACAAGTAATTATCTTTATTAACTGTCTCATGACGTTATCTAACTAGATAAGGTCTTAACTCTGATGATTTCGGGTCTACTAATTAATCGAACATATGTAGAGCGTTGTACTTTGAAAATCAGGGCGTTTCTGACTACGAGTAGTGAGGGCGTCGGAAACGACAAAATCTCCGCAAGAGATTTTTTTTATTCATCTGCTTTCAGTCCACCCATTCGATCTCTCTCACTCTCTCTCTCTCTCTCTCTCTCTCTCTCTCTCTCTCTCTATTTTTTTTCTTTTTTGGCACAAAAACCAATCAATTTCAGGAGTCTTGTTTACATTGCATTATTTTATGAGGATTTTCTGTTTTCCAGATACGGACATTATGAGTTTACTTTTCCATTAACTTGAAACGTTGATTCAACACCAAACACCACACGATAAAGAAAATCGGCATTGTCACGGTGCATCATTTCATTTGCAAAACTAAGACGCAACCATAATCTGTAGTCTTTAAAACTTGCACACAGCTAAAACTAACCGAGTTTCTCTTTCATTTCATGTATAATTAATCAATGTACCTGAACTTAAGAAATATTACATAACTTTAAAACCCAAACATTCATTTTAATATACACGGTACTTAAAAAAGTCTTGTTTATAAATAAATCACAAGTATTAAAAATAGTTTTAAAATGTTTTTCAAAAATTCAACATTTTTCTTTATCTTCTAGCGCAGACTAATAAATTGTGGTAGAAGAAGAAATTAGAATTTAAATTACATTAGATTGAGATATATTGCCTTTAAAATTCTATTTTTTACTTTTTGATTTCAGTAAGCTTCTAGCGCATTAACCTTTTCCTTTCTTTTAAAGGAGAAATATTTTTCATGAAACCTTTAGCAACTTTTTTTTAAACCTTACTGAAGGTTTTTATGTTAGTGATGATTTTGGAGGTATCAAAAATTTCTTGTTCGATTGTTTTTTTAAATTCTCTGCATATTAATTCCTCTTTCGGAAAGTATCATTCGCATTTGAAGCATTGATTAGATGTATCCTTTTTTCTATCATTCGTTGTCTATCAATGTGTTTCTTACGCGTTTATTCTTACATATTCTATTCCCCTTATTAATCCATTTTTGATGAGATCTTTCCACTTTCTCTTTCCTATGAGCTAAATTGTAACAATCTAACACTTATCAGTACAAATTTAGTATTCATTCCTTCTTATTCTTCATACTCATTCTCCCAATTACTTTATCCATGTTCAATGTTCTCCGTACTCGATCATTCTTAACTTTATCTTTCCTTCTTACTCCATTATGATATCTAAAATATTCGCATTTTTGTATAATTTATTCATTATTACAATTTTTTTACCTCTCAGAAATTAATTTTTATAAATAATTATTGATGATATGACAAAGGATAAAAATTTTCACATCACTCCGATTTGTAAGCTTCACCATCATTATATTTTACACATTATTTTACGACAAAACCGTATATCATACACTTTATCTACCCTCTTTTTCGAAAAGGGGACTAAACGGAACCGTACTAATTTATTTGAATGTTATCGTCTCCCTTCAGTTCAGTCTTATAAGAATAATTTGTTTGTAATAATAAATACCCAGTCCTAACAAATCTAGAACTTAACATAGGATAGCTACATAAATGGTTCACATATATTGTTGAAGTTTATTTGACGTTATTTCCCTTGCTTCGTTTCGTGTATTGTAAAGCTGCATTTAATATTATTTATTGTTTTTTTTTTTTTTTGACTGAAATTCTTAACAACAAATTAATATCAAGTTTAACAACACATCTTTTGTTATGATGAAAAATACATTTTTAGAGCTTAAAAAATTCCAAGCCTAAAGAAAATTTGCTACTACTTCGCTATGTAGATCGATTACCAAACGCCTAACAAATCATCTTACAACTCTCTATTTGTTCCAGTTTTAATAATTTCCACTTGGAATTATCAATTCTTAAACTACATTATATAAACATACATGTAGATAGGTACAAGAAGAATGTAATAAATTTTCATGGCATGTTCTGCTGATGAAAATAAAAAAGAAACTTCATATAAACATGGGTTCGTAAACGCTTTGTTAGCGAATGACAGCTAACGAAAGATTTCGCCCTTATTTCTGCGTCTTCGACAAAATTAAGTCAGGTTAATTCTTGGGACCCAAATTAAGGGATAAATTTAGTGGTTTTTATATAAAATCTGACCTGAAAAAATGAAAATGAATTCCATAACTGTACCTTTAGTAGTTTTCGGGAAATCTGGGGTAAAAGAAAGAAAATGGGTTGAGAAACATCTTATTTTATGTTAGGCGTAAAATAACTTTATTAAATCGGTAATAAACACATACAGGTTTTAATCAAAAGTTGTTAAAAATATTCTTTATTTCCACCAGTAGTATGTATATACTCGTATATGTCCTGAAATTGTTTTACACTTTTTGTGAATTATTCAACACATTATTATCGTATCGTCTCGGAGCTGTTTCACATCCGGAACTCCAGTACGAGGGGCTATTGAGGCATACCTCATTCAGTGCTGTGGTACATTTAACACAGTCCGTACAATCCTACTCTTCTCCAGAATTACCGATGTTTGGGGTTTTGGAATTATGAGTCTAGGATCCAGGCCAACCTTTTCTTTCCATTTCTTCAAATTTTTATTAATTAATCCAGTTGCTGTTATCACAACGGGAATGACTTCAATTGAGTTCGGTCTGTAGATTTCTTTATACTCTATTGCCAGAAGGTTGTACTTGATTATTTTATCTGCTTCAGCCTTATTAATATTATGATCAGTGGGTGAGTCACATCAATGAGAAGAGCAGTCTTTTCTACAGTGTTTTGGAAAACCATGTCTGGCCTATTCGCAGCAATAAATCTATCAGTATGTACGGAAAGATCACAATAAATTCTATAGTGATCATTTTCCAATGTAGGTTTGGTCTTATATTCATAATAAGGACACTTCTCCCTGTTATCTATGAGTCCTAATTTCAACGTCAGCGCCTGATGAACAATGTTTACTTTATATGATTTTTTTTTTCTTTTTCTTTCAGTTGGGAAGGAAAAAGCTCTGCCAGCCGCCGTCAGGCCCACACTGATGGCGGTGCGGGGCTCTCACCCGCTAAAAAACCTCCCCTCCTACCATGCAGGAGTCGGATCTAAGCCGTATGGTATGTACAGCCCCTGCATGATCACCCAGGCACTCTACTATCCGAATCCGTGTGACCGGAAGGCGTTCCCAGGGGGCGATCGACGAGCAACGACTCCGAGGAGCCCCCGCCGCCAACCTCCACTTTATATGATTAAACAATGTTTAAACTTTATATGATTGTGACGATGCAGATATTCCGTGTTAGCTAAACTGGAGGATCTAGTTATCAAATGATCAATTGGTGGTATCAAATGACGATTGGTGGTACATCATGCACTCATCACTGATGTCCTAATTTTCTATGAACTTCTTGTAATTGTTCGTTACAACGATCTAGTCCTGGATGGCATAGATAAACCCCTCAATTTCTTCAAATAGAAACCCATCCCTTAGCCAACGCGTTCTCATCAGCATTTTCGAGAGAATAGGGAAATGTTTCAGATCTGAAGAGAAAATATCTCATCGAAGCAATTTGTCTTTTACAAAGTGACTTCAGGTGAAGGAAGCCTTTACCACCTTCTTTCCGAGAGATATACAAACGTTCTACTGCAAGGTGACGCATCTTATATTGTCAATTTTGTGCGTACCAAGATTTTCAGGTTTTTAAAATCTGTCTGGAATCAATGAACAACTCCAAACGAGTATGTGGGAACTGGGACACACCAAGAGTTAATGGGTTTGATCTTGTTTTTTTGTGTTGATGTCTGTCTCCAGGATTCTGTGGAATCTCTCTCTGAACACCCTCTCCAACTCCTGTTCGCTTACTTACTATTTATCATGAGGATCTGTTTGAAACCAAGGTATTTGTAAGTGTCCTCTGCGATTAGTGGTCGTACCTATCCATTTCCCGGCAAACTGTAGGCTTTTGGGACATCCCCAATTCCTGCTTTTAAAATCTTTAGAATAGCGCATTTCCCGATACCAAAATCCATCTGGATGTCATTGCTGAATATGGCCGTAATATTCAGTAGACTTGTAAGCTGTATATCATTGCAAGCTTACAATTTCAGATCGTCTAGATGGTTAATAGAGTAAACACTTTTCTCTTTTTCAACCATTTTGAAAGCGAGTCCTGGGTTCATCGCTTAACAAAATCACAGGGGATTCAAAGTTTCGACCTGAAAAAATACCGCGTTATATTGGGAGTGGTGTTGACTTATTTCCTCCTCCAGGGAGTACCAACTCTACACACCATGAATTCATTAACCTCTTAAGAAGATCGATACGTTGTTCGATATTTATAAAACGTGTAACAGTCAACTATGGGATACCGAGTCATAGGCTTTCTGATAATCTATCCACGAAACTGAAAGATTCCTCTTCCTTTTCTTTACCTGCCCCCTATTATTGCATCTATGACTAACTGTTACTTGCACCCTCTAGCGTCGTTCCGGCAACCCTTTTGTTGCTCAGCAAGAATGTTTTCAGATATTACATAATTAGTGATCTTACGAGCCAATAAGGAGGAGATAATTTTATACACCGTATTTAAATACATGATTAGCTCACAGTTTTTTTGGATTCTGAGTTTCCTTAGACTTTTTTCAGGTATGTGACTGCCTGGGAGATAAAAGTGAGTGCTTCGGAAGGATTTCGGAGCAGATCATTCACAATCGTTTCCAGAGGGACGTGGAGAGCTACTAAGTACTTCCTTCAGAAATTCTGAATACCAATCAGGTCCTGCTGTTTTTCAGTTATGTAGCTTTCCCACAACTTACTTTATTTCATCGGAGGAAGTTACGGGCGCATCCATGCCCGAAGTACACCTTTCTTTCTTTCTTCTGTATTCATTCTGCCTGAGAATTATGGCTCACAGCACCGGCCGACATTTGGCTCCAATACTCTACGGTAGCATTCATGGTTGGTGGACTCCCAGTGTAATATGTTTCACTGAAAGTGTATCAAAAGCGTTGTTTTTTCACAGATACTTGAAAACTTATAATTTAGTATTAAATTTTATAAAACTTACCGATAATAATAATAAATTTTAGGCTGAAAATCTCGTTAGCTGGAAAGCTAATGAAGTTAAGTTTTCATAAAACTGTAATAAAGCCGGGACCATTCTATCAGTCCTAAGACTGCGAAAAAGTCTACAAGAAAAGGAAAATTATATGAAAAAGTTTACATTCTGAAATTAAAAAAAAGATCAGATAAAATTAATTCCAAATAACAAACTTTATATTAAAATTAGAAAATTGTCAGATACTATAAAAAAAGACAAATTGCATTATACTTCCATTTAGGTAGAATGAATAACTTATTTAATCTAAATCAATAATTTCTTTAGATCGACTAAAGAAATTTTAGATTTCTTCCAAAGTAAAATAACTAAAGGCAAATAGATCACAAAAGTCCAAGAACACCTAAAAGAAATGAAGATTACTGAAGAAATTATAGAGAATAAGAATACTAAAAGATGAAAATAAAAGGTTCCAAAAAGCGCCAAAACGCAAGAACAGAGCTGCATTTTCTGAAGAATAAAGGAAAAAGATATCAGAAAAAATGAAGAGGTGCTGGACAGATAGAAAAACAGAAAAAAAAACCGCAAAAAATAAATGTTCTCTAACGTGTTCCAAGGTGAACTATTCGGAAAAAAATTATCACCTGATATTATTTTCCTTTAGTACTCTACTAAACATGTGTCCATCCGCACTCACACACACACACACACACACACTCAAAGTTGTTTTAATTATAAATAAATCCTGAAGCACAATTTAGAAATATAAAATGGTCTAGGGTTTAATAACGCTACAAAATATTGAATATCGAAAAAAAATTGTGGAAGTACTTACCTGAATTCTATAATTTAAAAAAAAATAATTTCTATGGTTACTAATTTATTCCAGTTACTTAACATTTTTACCGTAATGGAAATATTTAAAATCATTTCATAGAATATTTTTACAGATATTTTAAAAAATAGATGGCTTTAAAAAAACATTTTTTCCAACAGAGAAAGGAAATAATAATAATCCTCATTTAATATTATATAATTTGAATAAAATCAATTTCCAAGAAACTAATTTTACAAATAATATTTCTTTTTTTTTAAGTAATATTTAAATCAATGGGAACGTAGACATCTGTTTTCATGTTAAACAATAGAAAATAGAATACATACAGTTAATGAGTGTGCATTTTCAAAAGAAAATTATTGAAAAAATATTTATTAAAACTTTATTTACGATTATTTAAGATTTAAGAAAATGCCTGTGCAGTTTTTTTTTAATAATTAGTATAACATATTTGCTACATTTTTCATCAAATCTCGTCAAAGATATTTTATTTTTATTATAATTTTTCTTAACTTTTTTTAAAGGAAAGGTTAAATTACGACTTTGCGTGACAAAAAATTCAGTCAATCGTCTGGAAATAAACTGCCGCAGTTATAAAAGAAATCGTACAGAGTCGTTTAGGCTTTTGCTCAGTCCTTCAAAGCAATTGAGTCATAAAACAAAATTTATGACGCTTGACCACGGAATACTATTCGACCATTTTTCATACAGGGTTAAATCAGCACCGTTTTATTGAGACTTATGTTGTAAACAATGTTTATTGTTGGCCATTTACTTTTTCCTTTTATTGTTATTACCAGGTTATTTAATATTTTATTGTTTAATTGCCCGGTCATTATTTATAATAATTAAATTAATAATAAAAAATCATGGGTTATAGAGTATTGTCAATAACGGTTTTAACATTACACGGTATTTCACCATTTGTGGTACATTTTATAATAAATGTTGCATAGTTTTATTTATTTGCTTCTCCGATATCAGGTGCTTTTATTCACATTATAAGCAGAAAATAAAACTATAAAAATATCAGTTTTAGATATTTATAGGTCAAGAATATAAATGTATTGTTATTTATTATCGTTAATTTTATTTTATTCTTTGTAATAAAATATAATTTATTAAATAAATTTGTTATCATTGCATTATAACTGATAGGAGTATCAGCTGACGTCGCGATTGCACCTATCGATTCAACGGTTACGTAAATATATCTATCTACTACAAAGTTACTGAGTCTCAACAAAAAAGAAGTTAATTACGCGAAAATTCATGGATTATAAAATAAGGGTAACTTGGCTAGAAAGTAATGTTTTTTCAATGTAAAATCTTATGTCCCTCTTAAATAGAAAACTTCGTAAGTTATTAATTATAAAAAATTAAATTAATTATTTACAATATTATATTTTTTAAATTACAATATTTATTATATATTGTAAATTAATTAATATATTATTAATTATTGGAAAGTAAATTATTGTTAAATATTATTTTAAATACACATTCGTAAATTCTAAAATAAGGGTAACTTTATTAGAAAATAATGTTTCCTCAATGTAAAATCTTACGTTCTTTTAATAGAAAATAAATATCACAAACTAGGTGTATGAAAATACATACAAAAATTAACTTTACAAATTTTATTTTTCATTTGTTGATTTTTTTATAATAAGATGAATACAATAACATGAAAACTCGTGAAAAAGGCATGAATTTATTTTTTCCGTGAAATTCACGGCTCTTGCAGTAAATTGTTTCTTTTCTTGGTTTTACATAATTTACCTCGCTCCAGGTTCCGATAATTTTAATTTTTTCAATTAATCGATCTCAGTAAAAGAAGTTTCTCAATTAAACCTCTACGTGTATGTATGTATATACATATATATATAAATTGTATTTGTGTGTGTGTGTGTGTGTGTGTGTTCGTGAAAGTAGGCGTGTTATTGTGTGCGCGCGCGTTTAAAAAAAAGTTTTTTTTTAAACGAAAACTTTTCAAAAGGATCTTGGCAATATTTTGATATTTAAATTATTTTCACGCAAAAAATGAAGAAATTTAATTGAAAAAAGCTTTATCTCAAGCCTATCAGCAACTTTTACGTCTTTTCTATAAATAAATTTTTTTCTCGAAATGCAGTAAAAAATATATATATATATTCCCACATTCCAGAGAGCCTCATACTCAGTAGCAGTTTTCATTAAATTTCTTACTTTCGTTATGAGACAGGTTTCTCAACTTTGTATTTCCTGCAACCGGCTCTCATCATAAGACAATGTTTTTAAGTATCAAATCTTAAATAACAAATAAAAAATGTAATATATACCTTTAAAAAACAGTTTATTTTAAAACATCTACATTAAAAGTTGATACTTTTTTATGTTTCGAATTTTTTAAGACGGCGCGAGATTTAAGTAACTCAAAAAGTTTTTTTTTTCTACAGGTTACATCACAAAGTTCTCCCCGAACTTTCACAAACTATTCTACGCGTGAAAATAATGAGAAAAGCCGATATAAACATATGTCCTAAAATGCTTCGTTTTCGAGTTGCAGCTAGTGAAAAGATTTCGCTCTAATTTCAGCTATCCTAGTGAAATGAGGTCGTACTGAAATTTTTAAGACGATAATTGAGGAACAGAATTAGTGATTTCATATAGGTTTTGACCTGAGAATCTAATAAATTAGATCCCAAAACCGTATCTGCAGTAGCTTTTGAGAAATCTGGAGTGAAAACCAAAAAAATTGGTGTAAAAAACTTGTTTTTTTATTTGAAGTCCAATAACTTTCTTAAATGAGCAATAAACACATAAAACATTTAAACAAAACTTATAGAGAATTTAATTCTGAACAAATTGGTCGAAGATGAGTTCAATGAATCGGATAAAAGTTAGAAAAATTCAAATTGTATTTAGAAACAGTACATTACTATATTTGTCAGAAAAATATTCATTTAATGTAAACAAAAACCAACTTTTTTTTATGTGAAAAATTTGTGAAAACAAAATTATTGTTAAAAATTTCTGTTATGAAAGTCTGGAGACTTCGTGGTACAATTTTTATATTAGTTTATAATTCTTGATTGGTTTTACAGATTACGAATTTTGTGTATACTTTATTGATATTTTGTTGTTTGTCTTATACATGATTCATTACGTAAATTTTAATTTGAATCAGATCGTAAAAAAAGATATATACGAGTATATTCAAAAGATATTAAAATAATTTAAAAAAATAAAATGTCAAATTATTCATTTTTCTAATAAAGATTATTTCTTTTTCCAGTTTTTACGTTTTTTAACGTAAAACTGGAAAAATTGAAAACAGATATTTTTTGAGAAAGGTTTTTATGGTTAATATGTATAATTTCAATTCTATCTTTTTATTTTAAAATAAAAATTATAAATCGAGATGTTAATCTGAAATATTTTTTTCTTTTAATAAAACATGATGGTAAAAATGTTAAATTAGATGTAAACTTATATCTAACTAACAAAAATGTTACAATACGAATTTTTTGCAATTTTAACTGTTTTGAACATAACAGAAAATAAACGAGTCTGATAGTAATTGAGATAATGCAATCCTACATTTTTGTTCTTTCTTTTCCCTTTCTTAATATTTTAGAAATAAAATAATTTTTTACAAATAAAAGTGCGAGCATATTTTGTACAAAAAGTAATAAACAACCAGTTTACCTTTCAGATTTAAAATATTTGCTTTCCAGATAAAGATAAATATATTTCAATTAATTTTTCAAAATATTTACCAGATAATTTAATGAAATTAGGTATTACTTTTCAGTTATCATAAAGTAGCCTACTAA
This sequence comes from Lycorma delicatula, assembly GCF_047948215.1. Taxonomy (NCBI): domain Eukaryota; kingdom Metazoa; phylum Arthropoda; class Insecta; order Hemiptera; family Fulgoridae; genus Lycorma; species Lycorma delicatula. Next base: position 20,433,804 of record NC_134459.1, read on the forward strand.
TGAAATACTCCATTCTAAACCAAAATATGTCAATAGATTGGAATTTTAATTTGTAATTTTATTTCAAAAGTAATACTTTACCAACTCTTTTGTTTAATTCTAATGATAACTAAACGTGCATTTTAGTGTTATGAGTAACAACATTAGAAACCACCTTAAACGTTTTATACAGAGTGGTATTTTAAAAAGACTAATCTATACTGAATTTATCAAATATTACGCAAATAAAACGTCATTTATTGCAGCCGGAGTAGCCAGTTTTCTAAACTAATAACTACCCATTACGGGTTCCTCTTTAATTAGAACAGATTGTTAATTAGTTAATTATTAATCTGGTAATTGCCCAAATAACATACCTCAAACACTATCCAAATAATATATTTACCTACGCATGCCCTGTTAATCATATATTCCCTATTTTTTTGACAGTGTGAATATACGATTGATTAACTGGTGCAAATATTTGTTTATTAAATTTACCATTATTAATAATAGGAAATGGCTGAATAAATATTAATTAATGGTGGGTTACTAATGCTATTCATCTATATTTTCTGATTTCTGTTTACCTCAGGGGAGTTCTTGACGACGATTAAATTTTTTTTATATCAGAAATGGTTTGATTTACCATCATGAAATTTATTTGAGTGTGGTAGTTTAGTGGTAGCATAATTGGTACGTATTTTTTAGCTTATGAAAAAAATAATATTTACATAAATTATCAATAAAAATAACTACGTTGAAAAAATGTATATATATTTGAAAAAAACAGCTCCTTTTCCTCTAAAGATTTTTAAAGATATTTTTTTCTAATTTTTGACTGTTTTAACTAATCAATTTAAAAATTAAGTTTTTTAAACATGTCACAGCTAGTATATAATATTTATACATAAATAAAATGAAATTCAACCTTACAAACAATTCGTCCGCATTCTCTTTTCTAGCACTTTCGGTCGTTTGACCATCCTCAGAAAAAGTTATTCTTCAATTTAAGATCATTAAAATTAAAATATGTAGAATGAAAATTTATAAAATGTTAAAATTCCAACAACTGGTTGTCATAATATAAGTCATGTCTTTTGTGATAGAAGGTTGCAGTTGTTATGAATATTAGTGGTTGGAGGGAGACAGTTTAGATTTGAATAAAATATTTGTTTGAATAAAATATCGTTCTCGAATCTGGTCTGATCGTTGATTAATTTATTGTTGTAATAGTATATATTGAATTTTTCGAGGATACTGCTTTTATAAAAGTCGATAGAAATATCTAATATTTTAATAAAATTATCGGGATTGTAGTTGTGTTCATTTTTTAAAAATGTGTTAACATAATTTGGTTTATCCAAATAGCCTCGCTTTATGTTGTTAATAATCTCTTTGGCAGTAACAGAAAAATAACGGTTGGTCATACCTATATATTCTAAATGGAGTCTTCACATTTCAAACTGTAGACTTCTTTTTTATTTAAGATGTTTATATTTTTGGAGTTTGCTATTTTAGTATAATCGTTATTGTTTATTATTATTATTATTATTATTATTATTTATTATTAGTGAATTTATTATTTTACTATTAGTGTTGTATACAAATTTACATGTTTTTCTATTGCAGAAAATTCCTGGCAGTTGTTTTTAGAATTACGGCTTTCTGTATGTTGGTGTAAATACGTATTGAGAGATCTACTTGCATCAGGTATCGTGTGATTGTTTTTCCTATTACGCCTGTGACTGATATTATGATCGGTGCTATTGTTATAAAGTTGTCTTTCCAGATTTCCTTCAGTTCTATTGCAAGGGGGATATATTTTTCTAATTTCTTTCTTTCTTTTGATATTAAATTGTAGTTCGGTGAGGAATTATCTACGCGTATATATTAGCTATGTGAAAATAAATATTTTTGTAAAAAACGGACCCGGTACGTGGTGCCTATTCTTTGTTTTATTTATTCGTATTCTTTGTTTTTTAACCAATCATAAGGTGAGAGTAATTTTTATGATTATCGGGCACAAAATTCCAACCAATCGTATGCTTTGTTTTTTAACCAATCATAAGATGAGACTAAATCTTATCATTATCGGGCACAAACTCCCAACCAATTGTATTCGTTGTTATTTATCCAATCATAAGGTGACAATAATTCTTATCATTATCGGGAACAAAATTCCAACCAATCATAAGGTGAGAGTAATTCTTATCATTATCGGGCACAAACTCCCAACCAATTGAATTTGTTGTTATTTATCCAATCATAAGGTGACAATAATACTTATCATTATCGGGCACAAAATTCCAACCAATCGCATTCTTTGTTTTTTAACCAATCATAAGGTGAGAATAATTCTTATCATTGTCGGGCACAAAATTCCAACCAATCCTATTCGTTGTTTTTAACCAATCATAAGGTGAAAGTAATTCTTATCATTATCGGGCACAAAATTCCAACCAATCGTATTCGATGTTTTTTAACCAATCATAAGGTGAGGGTAATTATTATCGTTATCGGGCACAAAATTCCAACCAATTGTACTCGTTGTTTTTTAACTAATCATACGGTGAGATTAATTCTTATCATTATCATGCACGAAATTCCAATCAATTGTATTCTTTGTTTTTTAACCAGTCATATGGTGAGAGCAATTCTTATCATTATCGACACAAAATTCCAACCAACTGTTGTTTTGTATTTTAACCAATCATAAGGTGAGAGTAATTCTAATCATTATCGACACAAAATTCCAACCAATCGCATTCTTTGTTTTTGGCCGATTTTTATATAAGACTAGAAGACTCGACAATGCCTCGCCATTGCTAGATGTGTGTATAAATGAACAAAATTAAAAGTTGAATAAAAAATTAAAAAACTGAAATTACGCAACTTCACAAAATTTAACCTTTCACTGTTTCCCTTTCTACCTTCTCCGTTCACTCTTCTCCCTTTTTTTCTTTTTCCCATACTCGATTTTCCCTTTTTCCCCCCTTTATGCGTTTTTACCTTTTCCCTTTACCCCCTTTTCCTCATTTCTCTCTTTTTCTTTCTATACCCCTTTCCTCTTTCTCTTTTCCCTTTTCCCCTTTCCCTTTTCCATTTTATCATTTTTTTCCCTTTTTCCCGCCTGTATATCGGTCCAGTAGTTTTTTAGTTTATAGCGGACACTCATATGAGCATAGCCTTTTATATATGTAGAAGAAGAAAGTCTGTCTGTATATTTGCTTGTTTGTTTCGTAAATATCTCGATATCGGCGCCACCTAACGGGTATATAGGTTTTGCAAAACTTCTTTTTCACATAATTAAATATATATTCAGAATCAGAACCAGATCGGTCTATAGATACATTTTTCTAAATATCTCAACCCCAGGACCACTTAGCGGGGACAACTCACCAAAATTTCATCGAAATCGGATGAATTGTATAGGAACGCATACGGTGCAAACAATTAAATATTCATTTTTATATATGTAGATTTATACGCAATGCACACTTTATGCACCATCTCTATAATATACTGCTGAAATTTTAAGTTACTCATAACTCCGATTTCCTTTTAGTTAGATTAAATTTTTTATAATTTTCTAGCATTTGTCTTTTAACCCTTTTTGCACTGTTTTAATCAATTGTTTTCCTCTTGTGATATGCAGTTTTTGTTTATTTATTAAATTAATTCACCACATAAGCTTTGAAAAGCTTGTACGTACGATTATGGAAATAGGATTTTGAAGCATATAAAACTGCCATGCCTGACCGTGATTCGAACCCGAGACCCTCTGATAGAAGGCCGAAATCATTTCTCCGCGGATATCGGCATTGTTTTGGTTATTCTCCTTATTTTTTACTCTGTTTATCCTTTTACTTTTCTAAAATCTTCTTCAGTTTCAAATGACACCAGCCATTTTTCTTGTTACCGTTCATGATTTATTTTTTCATACAGAAGTACAATCCAAACGTAACATTTAATAAAATGCTTACTTAAGTCTATAACACTATCTTTATCGCGTGTCCCTAAAACAATCTGCCGATTTTAAAATTTCATAACTCTTCAGGTTATAATCAGTTTTGATCGAGAAAATTACTGTTAGAAAGAATTCTCATGTTTTACGTGTTTGCAGCTAGGTAGCACCAGAAATTCGTTCATTTCAGCGTTAGAGAAAATGGCGGCTCCACAACAGAAATCATCGCAGTGTGAGTCGGTAATTACTGTTCTAAGTGATTCCCGTAGTGAATACGGTGCTGAACCTCCTACCGCTCAGACCATTAAGCGATATAGAAAATCTAAAGACATGTGATGTCTGTGTAAGGGGAAATCAAGAGGTCGTCCAGTTGTGTCAGATGAAGATGCGAACCGCATCCATCAGAGTTTCTTATGTTGCCCCTAAAAATCAATTCGTCGTGCCTGTAGAGAACTGAACATTCCCAGAATGTCTATCTTACATTTTTTGCGTCGACGTTTGCTTATGAAACCGTACAGGAATCAGTTACTCCAAGGTCTATGAAGATGATAAACAACAATGTGTGGGGTTTTGTGAATTCGTCCTTAACAAGGTGGCAGAAGATGACAATTTTGTAAAATGCTTAGTGTTTAGTGACAAGGCTACTTTTCATTTAAGTGAGAAGGTAAACCGCCACAGTAATAGAATATGGGTACGGAGAAGCTACATGAATTTGTACAGCATGAGAGAGACTATCCACAAGTCAATGTTTTTTGTGCAATTTCTCGGGTAAAGATTTTCTCGATGCGCTTAAAAACTGACTTTTCCCTCAATTAGAGCCCGATTCGGTAGATTTGATTTTCCAGCAGAACGGAGTACTGCCTCGCTGGAGTCTGTACGTACGAGAATTTTTGAACGATAGGATTCCTCAATGATGGATCGGCAGAATGGGACCTAACGATTCAGCTTTACGTCACTGGGTTCGAAGATCTCATTGTGTGCGATTTTTACTTGTGGAGTTTTGTAAAAGATTCCGTTTATGTTACTGGAAAATCGCATAGTAGCAGCCGTGGTAGCAGTGAACAGAGAAACACTTGCTAAGGTGTGAGACGAATTCGACTACCGTGTAGACGTATGCCGTGCATCCGAAGCGGGACGTATTGAGCACTTATGACTTGGTATGTTAAAAAACCTCATGAAGAAATCTTTAATACGAGATTAATCTTTAGTTTATATCTTCTATATATATAAAAATGAATATTTGTTTGTTCTGTATGCATTTCTATACCATTCATCCGATTACGATGAAAGTTTGGTGAGTTGTGTGTATGCCCGCGAAGGTTCTGAATTAGTTTAATATCTGGACCTCAGCGCTACCTAGCGCTGGGGTCGAGATATTTGAAAACATTATATTTATGGTCCGATTTGGCTCATATTCAGAATATATATATATATACACTATTAAGAACGAATTTCTGATTTCTTGATTATATGATGTCTGATGAATTGATCTGTCCCAATATAGTTTGTAGTTTGAGTTTTCTAGTACGTTTTCAGGTGTATACTTGTAATACGGAATGTGTGTTGCGATAAGTCCGTATCTTAGTGGATGTTCTTGAATTATTTTCGCTTCTTTGTAGTGTCTTTCAGTGTAGACTGTTCCAGCGAGCATTTTACAATCTCCCGTTATATGTTTGATAGTTTATTTGAATTGTAGGAATTTCTGCATGTATCTGTTACTATCTTCTCTTTCATGATGTATTTTCTGTAGTTTTTCGTGACTGTTAATTTTATCATGTGTGGCTTTATCTGGTATCATTATATTATTATTAACGTTTTGTGGATCTTTTTTGTTTTTCTTGCCCTACCCGAAATAATTAAAAAGTATCTCCCATTTGGTATTTAATACAAAGTCTAAGAAATCGAACTTGTCCAAAACTGATTGTGTTTAGCTTTTCGCGATTTATATCTTGTGAGGTCCTTTTTTATTTTGCTTTCCGATTAATATTATTCATAATAATGCTATGAGAATACAATCAATATAATATAATTTAAAATTATACAACAAATATAAATTGAAATAGGCCAAGTTCTTTATTTAATTTAGGCATACCTAATAAATTATATAATGCTTTATAGAATTTTCAACTCAAAAACATGGAATCCTTACGAATATTTTTAAATGTTTAATGATAATTCCATTAAAGAAAAAAAATCATTTAAAAAATAAATTACTTAAATTACCCTAATTTAAGAAAAATATAGATATTAAAAATTGATTGAGGGAATATTATATTTAAATATTCTTAAAATGTATTTTGTAATAACGCTTTTATAATTGTATAAAAGTCAATAACTTACAGTTTTAACTTTCTTCAAACACCCCTAAATGGACTAATATGCTATTAGTGCATTAATTGCATAAAATTGTCCTTTTTACGTTTTACCAGGTAGAGAATGAAAAAATAGTTTTAATATATTGGGTGTAACTTTGCCATTATCTTCAGATAACTTAGATAATGACCATGAGAAAAGGAACTCCGAACATAGAATCATAACATAAGTGATTTCTCTAACCTTCGTGGCTGACTAGTATCATTTGAGTCTTTCATCTGGAAGACCGCGGGTTCGAATCCCATCCAGATAAGGTTTTTTGTATTTTTAATACGCTAAAATTTTCCATTCCTTGTTTCATTCACAGATTATTTAGCGAATTAGTCATTTATATATACCGTATCCGAAAAAGAACTCCACGGTTTATATTAAATTTACTTTATTACATTTACAGTTAATTATTACATTTACAACACATACACTAATGTGTATGTGTTTTGTTACATGAAAGAACAAAGTCCAAAGTTATTTTTTTCACTTTCTATCAAGAATAAGCATCCTGCGGACGTCAAACTAATAATCCACCTCATTCCAAACTCTGGAAAGAATGTATGCAGGATCGCATTCATGACTACCACTATAATATATTATTCTTTGGCACAGGCGGCTTAGTAACTAAATTTTTTCTTGGTATACGATATTTTTTACGCAGCCACAAAAGAAGGAATTTATCGGCGTCAAATCAAGGCTTTACAGTGGCCAAGCGATAACAGATTCTCTGCCTATTTAACCTTCTGGAAAATATCGTTGAACGCAGTCCGCACAACTTCTGGTTTATGCGGAGGGGCTAAATCCTGTTGGAAAATTAGGCTCTTCGTATTTTCAATTACGGAAAGACAAAGTTTTCTAACATATCCGAATACTCTATGCCCGTAATAGTTTGCTTAAGGAAGAAAAATGGTCCAAAATTTTGCGGTATGCATGATATCACATTAAACATTCATTGTCAGACACTTGTTGACAAATTCCATCGATTCATGTGGATTTTCTGAGCCGCATACTTAAAAATTGTAAATATTCACCATTCTATGAATATAGAATGTTGCTTTACCGGAAAATGATATGCGCTTCAGGAAGTTTTCATTAACAGAAATGAAGTCTAACATGGTTGTTACAAACTGAACTATTTATGACTTATCGTTAGGTTTCATGGAGTAGCTACAATTTATAAACACGTAGTCTTAATTCATGTGAACAACATGGACAATGCTTTTAGGAATATTTAGTTGACGTATAACTCTACCAGTTCAACTTTTGGACTTCGTTTTAAAGACAGTCGAATTGTTTTTGAGTTTTCGGCTTTGTTTTAGGTTTACCAGGTGATTTTTTTTTTTTGAGAACGCTTCCCGTTTCCAAAAAAAATTTTAACACCTCTTACGTGTGTTTTTATAACTCGGAAAATTTCTACGGTAAACTCAAGTATAACTGTTTTGTTCGATAGTCATATATTTATGAGAACCGGTGTTCTCTCTATGATGTCTCTTGTAGCGAAATCATTGTACAGAAATTCGGACTCATAAAAGCCTGTGCAAAAGTCTAACGCAGCCGCTATCTTACGAAAAATGCGTAAATTGACGTTTAATTGTTGTCGCTTCAAGATTTCGCATGAAACACTTGAGTGTTACAAAATAAAAATGATTAACCCCGGAATCGCAGTAATAAAATCAGTAACTGTCGAACAAAGAAATTATATTCGAATCTATTGCGGAAATTCTGCGACTGGTAAAAGCATAAGTAATAGGTATTAACAGTTTTTTTGGAAACGGGAAGCATTTTGATAAATAAATCACCATGATGGTCTGAAACAATTGCCAAATCACAAAAAAAATTCAAAAAGAAAGAATTCAGCACAGAATTCTTCACAGAATGAAGTATTATTTAATATTTACTTATAATAAAAGTTAAATTTCTAAAACAAACTTATATTAAAAAATTAAAACAGATTCAGTTCTTTTATTATAGGAATTATATAATTAATCTATTTTTGTTCAGTTATGATCATAATTTCATTTTTAATTATATGTTGTCTTTAATGGTATGTGTCAGGATAGGTAGATAATATTACACTTTATTTATAATACCCTTTGTTTTAAGAAAGTGTATAATAAATTTTAATAAAAATTTGTGACGTGTAAAATTTTTAACTAATTCGATAAGATTTTATTGGTTGAATAATCAAAATATTAATCTTAATACAAATTTTAATGGAAAATTAATTATTGTCATAAATTAAAAACTTTCTAAACGGTCGTTTTAAAAAAAATAGTACTGCACATAATTACATCAATATATTAATATATTCATTCATAAAGTTATTAAAAACCAATCAATTTTAATATTAATAAAATATGTAAATTATAATATTATACGTTCATCGTTGATACATTAAGGTTATATAATGAGCGACCACGAACCACGCAGTGAAACTAGCAAATGAGTCTCGCGTTCAACGAGTCTCATAAATTGCCCTAGAGCTTGCGCTCTCTGAAATATTCCCAGATGAGAAATCAATATTGAACACATTGTTGCAAGTGTTCAACTAAAACCCTCAAAGGGAAAGCTGTTTGTCTTCGCAAATAGAGCGTTACCGGTTATCAAATTGATCGTTAACTTCTTTCATATTCTTCACTTTTATTTTATTTAACTGATACAAATTGTTAATTAATTTGATATCCTTTTTTAAAAAAACAAACATTATAAAGTGTTCACTGTGCCTTATACTATCAGGCAGTATAAAGTATGACCATAAAAGAATTTTTTTATTATATTTCATTAGACCTAAATAGGTTTATACGTGAAGTTTACTTGTTTCTGTTCGGTTTATTTACTGTTTTTTTTCTGTTTGTATGTGTTTATGCGTACATTTGTCCACGCTCAAAACGGTGAATTCCTTGGAAAAAATTATGATTCTTCCTCCCCGATATCATCGAATATCGTTTTAATTTCTCTTATATTAAAGACGATCTTTATAACAAGTTTGACTTTTCATCATTTTTTAAAGATATCTTTATATACATTAAAAATAAATGAATTATATTTTTCTATAACTATTGATAATTTATAATAATTTCTTTTCATTAATAATTAAGGATGATGTGTTTCCTTTCAATTGAAAAATATTGGCGCGTGTTCGCGGTTCGACCAGAATATTGAGAAACTAACAAACTAAAAATAAATACAACTATTTATTACTTTAAAAACAAATAAAATAAATAATAGTAATGAAAATAAAAAAAATATAAAATATAAAGGACAAGATTTGTTTAGTGACAGTTAAGTTATTCCAAAATAAAAACTAGACTACAGTCTAATTTACTAAAAACGTTACAATGACCGCTAATACTGCATTAACAACAAGCTAACACTAGAAAAGTCTAAATTTCATAAAATTCAACTCTTTGAAAATATTATTATTACTTTTACTTTTTGCAATAGAACTATCCTACATTTTAGAATGAATAGAATACTAACACTTTCACATCTATTTACCAATAACTCACCGAACAACTTCCTGCATTCACCCACTGTCCACACTGGAATACTCGTGACGTACTTTTCACTCGTTACCACACGCTTACTATTATTACCATATCGCCGTCACCGCAACCCCGTTGAAACAAGTTTTGCAAGCCCGAGGGCTTGCGAAACTACTCTGTTATCGCTTGTTATCACGACTATGTTGAACACGGCCTCGCAGAACTACTGACCCTTCCCGCCTTTAGAACCATTACCCACCTTGTCCCTTTAATTGTTGAGGCGTAATAATTTTCATCGTCCGCACCCTTACGTTTTGCTATAAATTCTTATTCCTGTTAAGTAACTCTTCTGGTCGAACAACAGCTTTTGGAAGTACCATTGCATGAATTACAAAGAACAGATTGATAAACGAGCCTCTTAGTCTGAGAAAAGAATTTCTTTTAGTTCTGGAATCTTCTTTTCATTATTATTTTCTCTTTCTTTCTTCTTAATTGGAAGAAATACGTATCTGTTATTCTGGTCCTGCTAAAATATCTTACCAATATTGTTAGATTTTAGTTTATCGTTGTCTATTAAATAAGTTTCTAAAATTTACACATTCAGTAATAAACTAGAACAAAGAGAATTATAATTTTGATAATAAATTATTTTGACGATCTCTGTGGCGGACTTGTAGCGTCTCGGTCTTTCATCCTGGTGTCCGTTATTTGAATCCCGGTCAGGCATGACATTTTTTATACGCTTCAAAATCCCATTTCCATATTATCATGTACAAGCTTCAAAGCTTCTCTGTGGTGAATTAATTCATCAAAGTAAAAGAAAAAATGAAAAATATATTTACGTCAAATTAGAATTTAATTTGATTTATTAGTCATTTACAGTTCAATAAATAATAAAGTTATCTAGTAATTGTAATTATTTAATCGTAAATAGTGACGATAAGATATTAGATATATAATAAAGCTAAATTAATGATCCATAAGGAAGGAAACAGTCGAAGAAAACTTAAATTATGAACGTTGAATAATTCAGGACCGAGTACTAAGTTAATTAATGAATTATATACTCTAATGAAAAATTAAACTGATAAAAAACCGCTACTAAAAGATCTAAAATAAAAAGTGGTAACTGTTTATAGTACAGATAATAGGTAAAGATAAAGTTAAAAGTAATGATATAGTTTTAACAACGTATATGGAAAAATTTTTGTTTACAGCACATTTAAAAACTTAACTTGATTTACCTTAACTTTTACTTGATATATATGTAATATCGTAGAAAGATAATTTTACAGCGTTAATGATGAACAGTCGTGCTTACCTATTCATATATTATTGAACGAATTTATCAGTTTAAATCTCTCCATTTTCTTTGTCTTAGAATTCTTTTAATATGCTTTAATTTGGGTTCTAAAACTGCATTGTAAAGCAAAATCTAAATCTTTTAGACCCCTAAATTAACCTATTTTAAACAAATACATATTGTACATCAATGTGATACATTTTATGCCTAACCACACGGATTCTAAAAAAGCGAACTAACAAAGCAGGCAATCTAAAAAGTAACGTAATATGCTCCAGAAAAATGGCTGTA